>NC_089584.1:65685059-65985059 GCF_019320115.1 Miscanthus floridulus
CACTTCCACTACTCATCGCCAAGGAAGAGCGGGGATCGACTTCGATGATGATGAGGATGGCAATGGTGGTGAGGCTGCTCGTGGACATGATGACATCGATTGGGAGAACATCCAACATGATGATGAGGAGTGAGTGAGTTGATTTCTCTTATTTTCTTCTCTTTTTGGTGCTTTATGCCAAAGGGGGATAAAATTAGAGGGGTCACCTTCCTTTTCGATGCCATGGTCTGCAGTGGGAGCTTCATGTCATATCTGTGGAGAGTAGTCTTTGTTAGGTTGCGAGTTTGAGCGCCGTCAAAACTCTATTTGTGTAATAATGCTACTTATATACTCTATATGTATCGGATGTGGACATGTATCATTTTTGTGCTGTAGCTTGTCACATATTTGTGCTAGGATGCTCTTATATACATATAGTCTGCTGTGTAGTGCTTTTGTTGATCTGTGCTGTTGCAGTAAGTGCGGTAGTGCCACACCCAGTTGTCATAGCAAACTCTTTTATGCATAAACTATCATTTGCATCATGATTATATACTTAACAAAGTGTGCATCACCCCACAGGAGCATGGATGTAGGGGGAGACCCATCACATTTACTAAAGATGCGAAATTTGGCCTCTTATGCCAAGTTGAGAATTTAATTCTCTATTCACACATTTAGAGGGAGGCCCTACACCAATGGCTTGAAAAATCTCAATTATATTTCAATTTTTTTGTAAGCACTAATTGGGTTGTCATCAATCACCAACAAGGGGGAGATTGAAAGTGCAATCAAGCCCTAATTGTGGGTTTTGGTGATAATGACCACACAATTAGAGGACTAATGAGATTTATCGAGACGACAAGCAGGGAATTTATGATTAAGGATGTTATACGAAATGGACGAGCCCCCAATCACAAATGTTGTCGGCTTCAAACTCAAAGGAGGTTTAAATTCTTTTATATTTCAAATTTGAGTACAGGAATACCGTACTATAAAGGGGGGCATAATAAACTTGCTAAAGTGTGCAACCAAGTGCTCAATCTAATACACATACGTCCTCAGTTACTCAGCCAAGATAGCCAGCTCAACCAGTTTCTATTCCTTGTTGTATGGCTTGGTGCGGTAGTGCCGCACCTAAAGCATGGCTATGCTGCATCGTGGCACTGCCGTAGATAAGTCGCGGCACTACCACAACTTATGTGACCATTGGGACCTGGGAGGTATTTATACCTCTTCTCTTCCCTCACAACGGTCTTCTTCTTCTTCTGATCATTGAGTTCGAGCAGAACTGCTCTTAGCTCATTCTCTCTCTTCTCCATTAGTGACCTTGAGCTCCCAAGCATTCCTTTGTGATTTCCCCATCAATCCTTGAGAGAAAAGGCTCCAAAACTTGATTAGAGAGCAAATTCATTAATTCCCAAATCCTAAGAGTACTTGGTTCACATTTTAGACGGTGGTTTGTGTTTGTTACTCTTGGAGCTTGCTCCTAACCGGCTAGACTGTCGCTCGTGGAGCTTGCCAACTTGTGTGGCAGCCCTAGGAGGTTTGTAACCCAATCTTGAAGCTAGTAAACTCACCCCTCATCTCAAGAGTTAACTCTCTTGACTTGAGAATGAGGAAGGGTTGCAAAGCCCTAAGCCTTAGTAGCTAACCTCAACAATGTGGACTTAGGCAAGCCTTGGTGGCGAGCTGAACCACGGAATAAATCATTGTGTCACCGTGTGTTTGCTCTACATTCTTGTGATTCATATTGTTGTTGAGGTGATTTCTAGGGTTTGAGGTCAATCTACTTGTATACACTTGTGCTACTACTTCTAGCTATCGATCTTTGGACTACATACCTGCAGGAACCTCAGTATTTTCTTCGATCTAGGTTTCCATACACTGATTTTGAATTATGCCTAGAAGTTGTCTGTAGGTGCGGCAGTGCCGCTGTTCTAACCTAGCAGTGCCGTAGGGCAGCAGTGCCGCGGGTGGAATTTGACATTTGGTTAAGTTTTGTTTTAATAGGCCTATTCACCTCCCCTCTAGGCTAACCAGAGATCCTACAAGTTGCTTGTAGTGGAAATTTAGGATAGTGATCATGCATCAGTTAATCTGCCTGACGATATGGCAGCCATCTTGGTCGACTTTCCCACTATCTTCAAGTCCCTAATGCATTGCCTCCTAAGCGGTAGTGCTTTTGACGTCTCTCCCTGCTCGTATTGGCTCTTTTGCTCAGCACGATGTCTCCTAATCTCTCTGTACTCGTCAGCCAATATTTGCATCTTGGGATCGACTGTTCCAGCTTCTTTTGATTTGGTTGATGTTAGGACCTTAGTTTTTCCTTTGAATAGCCCAGCATCAACCATGTTTTGATCTCCTAGGAAAGGATTATCATCAACTTTCATCTTCCGAGGCATATCAAATTTGAGCCTCCCCTGCTAAATAGCCGTTTGTATATGTTGCCGAAAAATTCTTCATTTGTTGGTGGAATGAGAAGTAGCATTATGGAATTTGCAGAACTCCTTATTCTTTAATTGATCAGGGGCAACATGACATGACCATCAGGCAACTTGATCTGCCCTTTCTCAAGTGAGAAATTGAAGAGCTTGTCTGATTTGGTGACATCAAAGTCATAGCTCTCCTCAACTCCTCTTCCCCAAGGATTTGGCACCATCACTGTCTTCTTGCCCCAATTCCATTCAGCCACAGCAACCTCTTCTTCTTCGTCTTCATAGCCATCATCGACTGAGTATGGATCATAAGCTTCAGCTACGGTGGTACTCTTCTAGAACTAGGTATCTCTGCACATACTCTAGAATTGGCTATTGAGCACGGCTACTCATTGAGCCAATTGACCCAAGTTGTCAAATTCTTATCCTAGCAGCTTTTCTTTCCACATCGGCAACATTCCTTGAACAACTAAAGCAGCTAGTTGATCATCAGCCAAGTTTAAGGAGAAGCACAAGTTCCTAGTTTCTTAGAACCTCTGAAGAAATTCAGTGTCCGATTCATTAGTCTTCTATCTTATAGTTGTCAGATCGGTAATCTTCTTTTCTCTAGTTCTAGTGTAAAAATATGTATGAAATTTCTTCTCTAGGTCAGCCCAATTGTCAATGGAATTGACTAGCAATGATGAAAATGAAGTGAAGGATGGCCCTAACAAGGACAAGAAGAAGAAACGAACTCGATGGGTATCCTCAACTAATGCTTCGCCCAAATGTGTAAGATACCGACTGACATGTTCTATCGTGCTTGTACTATCTTGGCTAGTAAACTTAGCAAACTCTAGGAGCCTGTAATTTGTGGGAAGAGTGACCAAATCATACCATTCTGGATATGGGTGTTTGTACGAAAAGGTCAGCCCTTTTGGCTTCAGATCGAACTGATTCTTCATCATCTCGGTCACCCTCAACAGTAATTCATCAGCTTGCGGATTTGGATTTCTTTGCACATGCTGACCCATCTGTGGATTCAAATCCCATGTGCCTTGGTATCCTAGATTTGGCATCATGTGAAGGGTGTTATAATCCGTGCCATAATGATACCCTTGTGGAATTTCAATCTGCTAGGCCCTTTGCTAGCTTGCTGCTTGAAGTGTCTAATTATAGACATAAGGATCTATATCTCTACGGATCCTTTGAATTGATGGTGCTATTTTTTGAGCCGACGATGGTATGTGGCCTGATGTGCCAAAATTGATCACTTGGTTCTGACTTTGCCCCGTCGGCTATTGCACATGCTGTACTAACGGTCCAGGATTGTACTGTATCTGATTCATAGTGGTTCCTTGAGCCTGTTCAGATGAACCCTGAACTGTCTGGACATCACCATTACCAGCTGGTGCTGCTTCTTGATGGCTGGTACTGACTTGATTAGTCCCTTGGGTCGATGGATCTAGAATGTTGTAATAAGCTGGTCCGCCTTGACCAACTGGAAATCCATGAATTGCCTCTCTCATGGCGTTGTGGAATATGTCCACAAAAGCTTCATTATGGCTTGATATGGCATCACGAACAGATCTATCTACAACTTCCTTAAAGAAATGCATGTCTTCATCTTCAATTGTATCTGTCTGCCCATGTAATAGAACTCTTGGTAGTGGAAATTTCTGAACAATTGTGTTGTCACGTGTTTTGGTGTAGGACAACAAACATTTAGTCTGAAACTCTTCTGTAGATTTGCTAATGATACCCTTATCCCAATCAGGTAGATCTTCATAATGCAACATAAGGAAGTCATTATTGTTGTGAACCGCCATGATGATTGTGGGGTCCCATCGGGCATGCCAGAAACATGTGTCGACACAGAATTTTCGTCCCGTGCTGAGGACACACGCAGCAAGCCGGAAGGGTCTGCTCGATAGAGCTATAGATCCGCCTAGCTTCAGCGTAGGGGTGGTCGATCCTGTGCACTCCTCCCGAGGCGTGCCAGTCAATTTGACCCTGTAATTGACAAGGAGAGAAAACTTATCAGTAATTAAGGGCGGAACTTGCCGGTGTTGCCAGACAGTCCCGAATGTATGGCTCTAAGAGCCGATATGAAAGGAGATCGACTAAACAGTTGATTCCAACATATTCATGAGAATAAATCAGTTAAAGCTCATCGGATTGTATAAGAAGAATCAATTATCATTCAAGATAAATGTCGTTATTTGAGTAGATATTAATCAATGGCAATAAGATGTCAACAATGACTGGTTTATGCCGAGCCAATGATTACAAGCAACCGAACCCCTTTTTATATAAAGAAATAATTCAACACCATTTAACCGTTTAATAAAGATAAATCTAATGAACATGTTAGTTCTCATCTATCACTATGACTAGTGGGACATGAGGCCGAATCATGTAGGCCGTAGAAATTACAATAGACTCGACAACCCTAACTCATTACTAATATCAGTGGGGCATGAGGTAGAATCATGCATGCCGTAATACAATAATAAGATCATGGGGCTAACACATCTTTCAACCAATGTTTACTTCAATAGTTTTGTGATGTGAACTGCTCGTGAAAGCACTCGATATCAGCTAAAACAGCCGATTCAGGCATAGCGCACAGTTAAAGTCATGCCTTATCAGGAATAGATCTACCAAATAACGATCCCCGCTTCACGATGCTAACAGTGGGGTGTGAGGCAGAATCACATAGGCCATGATAATGGGCCATGGAACGGTTTTCGCTAGCCAATAAATCTACTCAAGACATAACATGCTTTAACCGCACGCTATGCACAATCAAGATTGATGTAAAACAGCCGATAAAACGTAACTCATCATTTAATGTATAGATTAGATCAGTTTTAGATTAACAAACGATGGGCTAAACAGGATATAAGGCCGATCTAGATCAATACCAATCGGGTAGAGTGATATTGCTGTAGTTTAGATGAATAATGAAAGCAATAAACAATATCGGTAACTTAATGAATCTACCAAAGACTGCCATCCTAAGGTAGAGCCGATAACATGACCTTGATCTAGTTCATGCAGTGGGGGTCGACCGGATCGATGCAGCCATACTTGAACTAGGCAAGAATCGATAACTAACTTATACCAGAGTCGTAGTGGAGGTCGATCGAATCAATGCAGCCGTACGAACAGAGGTATAAGCCATGACGGTACTTACAATAAGCAGTGGAGATCGACCGGATCGATGCAGTCGTACTTGCTAAAGAACTCACTGAGATCTACTCTACTCCTACTCCTAAGGGGTGGCTAGAGTCAAAAAAGTAAATGACTTGTATATTGGATTGATTGTTCTTTTACAGTAGCCAGGGTTCGGTATTTATACTCGAGGCCTGTGCATGACTCCTGTCTAAGCATGACTCGTCACAATTTTTGACCCTAGAGAAAACATTCCTAATTTAAGATAACTTGGACTCTAATCTTTCCCCTTTTGTAGAGTCCATCATGTTTTGTCATGGCGCCGATCATAGCCTTTGTCATTATCTGCCAGCGCTGCCTGAAGAAAGCTGATTCCAGTGCTGCATTCGAATCAGCTGATCCTGATCCGCATGCAATTGATTCCCTGCTGACATGATCTTAGGAGCTTTTGAGTCCCTATGACTCTTCTTCCCAATTTTGGTGTAAACACACACTATGGCTAGAGGTAGAAGAAGGGAGGGAGAACAGAGTGCACACACACATACATAGCACAAGCACCAACATTGGCCAGAGCTCTGTAGAGGAGATGGCAAAACTAAACTCGCTCTCTTTACTGAGTTGCAGTGGAAAGCTATATATACAACTCTAACCATCTAATCCTAGTGCATAGACATATCAGGCTGCCATGCTATTATAGTGACTAGATGTGATAGCAGGGCTTACTTTGGCGCCTGCCCCTGCTGTGGCTATAGTGTGGTAGGAGAGCCTTTCGGCACCTACCCCTACAGTAGCTACAGGGAGGGCAACGGATTACTATTATAATTCTTCCCCTAATCCTGCTGCTAACCCTAGAACCTCCACCATGCCAATCATCTTCTTCAACTCCATGAACCGAAGATGGCCGAGTGGCTTGGTGAGGACGTTCACGAGTTGCCGTCTAGTTTCAACGAACTCGATGATGATTTGCCCTCCATCGACACAGTCCCTGAGGAAGTGGAACTTAACATCGATGTGCTTGCTCTAGTTGTGGAGAACCGAACTCTTTGCGAGGGCGATGGCAGGCTGGTTGTCCATCATCAGTGCTGGTGGGTGAGCTTCCACACCGGTCAGCTCGCGTGGCAGCCAGGGCAGCCACACAGCTTGGCATGCCGCTGTGGCCGCCGCCACGTACTCTACCTCGCACGTGGACTGCGCCACCACCTTCTATTTTAGCGATAGCCATGAGATTGGAGCCGACCCGAGGAAGACAAGCACGCTAGAGGTGCTCCGCTGTCCGTCGATGTCCCCCACCATGTCTGTATCGCTGAACACAGTGAGCTACAACCTACTTCCACCAGTCTTGGGGAAGACAATCCCATGTTCCACCATCCCCTTAACATAGCATAGCAATCGCTTCACTACAGCCCAGTGATCCTTTCGGGGATCCTCCATGAAGCAGCTGACGTAGTGCACGGCAAATGCAATGTCTGGCCTCATGTGGACTAGGTAGCATAGACCACCACCGATGCTCCGGTAGAGTGTTGCATCTACCTTCACCACGGTGCTAGCCTTCGTCAACTTTAGCCACTCCTCCATCGGAGTCACGCATGGCTTGCACTTAGCCATGCCGCTCTGCTCCAATAGCTTTGAGGCATACACGCTCTGACCAAGTGTGAGCGCCTCCTTCCCCTATCTCACCTCGATGCCGAGGTAGTAGTAGAGCACGCCGAGATCGCTCATTCGAAAATGAGCTGCCATCTCGTGCTTGAAGCTGTCGATGTCCTATACATGTGCACCAGTGATGATCAAGTCATCCACATACACACCAACGATGAGCTCCTCCTTCCCCATCGCCATGTGTAGAGCACATGCTCGGTCGCGCACCATGTGAACCCAAGCTCGCCTAGCGTGGCATCAAGCTTGGCATTCTATGCTCGTGGGGCCTGCCGTAGCCTGTAGAGTGCCTTGCGTAGTCGGAGCACCCTATGATCTGCTCTCTTGATGGCAAAACCTAGAGGTTGCCTAATGATGACCGTCTCTGCTAGCTCACCATTGAGGATGGCGATTTTATGTCCACATGATGGATGCACCAGTCCTTCGCTGTAGCCAAAGCTAGAAGTAGTTGGATAGACTCCATGCGCGCTACTGGCGCAAAGACTTCCTTGAAGTCGATGACCTCGCACTGGACAAAGCTATGGGCGACGAGGCACGTCTTGTGCTTGACAATGGCGCCGTGCTCATCTCGCTTGAGCTTGTACACCCACTTTAGGCCGATCGGACGACATCCTGGAGGTGGATCGATGAGCTCCCAAGTCCTATTTTCCTCAATCGCCTTCATATCCTCTAGCATCACTCATCACCAATTCTCATTGCACTCGGCCAGCGCGAACATGGGTGATTCTTCTACACTAACGAGAAGCAACTCTGGGTCATTGAGCAGTCGACTCGCCAGGCCTGAGGACCCTGTGCCGCCAATGATGTCATCTAGCCTATGGAACCACACCTCCTCACTATTGTGGAAAGCATCCATGAACTCTGTGATGTCTCTTGGAGGTGAGGCGAACTCGATCGACATCGATGGAGTCCCCTATTCCACCGGAGTGGTCAGCACAACACCTAGAAAGCTCGGTACCCCATCTGTAGTGCTCGGCACTACTCCTGGACTGCTCGTCACTACTCCTGGAGTGGTTGGCACCACTGCAGGAGTGCTCGACACCAGTTTTGGAGTTGTCGGCACCACTCCTAGAGTGCCCGGCACCCCTCCTGGAGTGCTCGGCACCACCCCAGGAGTGTTTGGCTCTGTTGCTGGAGTGGTCGGCACCTCCTCTCCAGCGTCTCCACCACCGTGGATGACCAAGTACTCGACGATGAAGGTGCTGGTGAAGCCGCCAGCTTCCCCGATGCTTGGACTGTCCCAATCCTAGGCCACCTTCTCGTTGAACACGACTTCGCATGAGACAACCACCTTGCCTCTGCATGGGTCATAGAGCCAGTACACCTTGGTACCTTCCTCATAGCCTAGGAGCACCATCGGTGTGCTCCTATCCTCTAGCTTGGTGAGGACTGGCTTCGTCTTCCTAACGTGGCCGATGTAGCCAAATGTTCAGAGGAAGGACACACTCAGCTTACACCCATACCAAGCTTGGAACAACGTCTTACCCTTTAGGGCCTTGGTGGACATGCGGTTGAGGATGAACACCGCCATGGCCACCGCTTCACCCTAGAACCTTGCCGGCATGCCCTTGGCCTTCATCATGGATCGAGCCATGCCGACCACCATCTGGTTCCACCACTCCACCATGCCATTCTGTTGTGGCATGTATGGCATGGTGTGGTGTCACACCACACTCTAATCCACGCAGTACACAGTGAACTCCACCAAAATGATTTCACTGCCATGATCAGTCCACAACATGCACAACTTCTTGCCGCTCTCCGCCTCCGCGCACGCCTTGAACTTCTTGACTACTTCTGCCGCCTCAGTCTTGCTGGTCAGAAGCTATAGCCACATGTACGGGTTGCAGTCATCTACCAGCAAGATGAAGTACTTACGCCCGTCGGGCATCGCTGGCGTGATCGGCTCGCAGAGGTCACCATGGACTAGCTCAAGGGTCTCTGTCGCGCGGTACTTTGCCATCTTGAGGAATGATAGCCTTCTTTGCTTTCTGGCTAGGCAGCTATCACACAGCTCGCCTGTGTGCTCGATGTGAGGCAGCCTAGTCACCATCTTCTCTAGCCGACCAAGAGCGTCCAAGCTAAGATGTCCATACCAGGCATGCCACAGCCATGGTTCCTCTATGCGCCATGTAGCCAAGCAGATGGGCTGCTCCACCTTGAGGTCAAGCATGTACAGCTGATTCCGAGACCTCTTCATCTTGGCAAGAAGCCACTGCTCTTGGTCCTAGATCCTAAGGATGCTGTCCTTGATCAGTACCTCGTTGTCGCGCTCATCTAGTCGGCCAATGCTGATGATGCTTGAACGCAGTTGTGGGTTGTAGTACACATCCATCAGCACGTGGTGCTCACTATTTTGGCACCTAAAGATGATGGTGCCATGCCCTTGGATTGCCACCCTTGAGCCATCACCAAACTTCACCGTGCCGATCACATTGCCGTTGAGCTTAAAGAAGGCTTCCTTGGAGCCCGTCACGTGGTTGCTGGCGCCGGAGTCCAGGTACCACCGCTGCTCCTATCCGCCACCCATACGTCTGAGGTGGACTTGGGCATGTGGTTCATTGAGGTTGACAACCTTCAGAGCCTTCCTAGGTCCTTTCACCACCATCACCTCTCCTTTCTCCTTAGTCTCAATGTCGTGCATTGCATAGAACATCACCATCAGGAGAGTGGCCTCATCATCATCATCAACCTATGCCAGAAGAGCCTCAGCCTTCTTCTCATGCTTGCGATTTGGGAACTCCTTTGCATAATGCCCCGTCTTCTTGCATCACCGGTAGGAGTTGGACCTTCTTCTTCTCCAAAGAAGCCTTGACACATCGCTTGCCATCGCTGCCATGGCTAGAGGAGGTGTCCCTAGACTTCTTCCTCTAGGCAGCCCACTCCTCCTCTGTCAGCAGCAACTTGCCGCTATCCATCATTGCTATGGCCTACTCCACGCTCTCGTCCACCGCCCGCAGATGACCTATCACATCCTCAATGGTGAGGGTGGACAAGTCCAGCATCGTCTCTATAGAAAGAGCAATCTAGATGTACTTCATTAACACGGAGTGGAGGTACTTGGAGGCCGCCTCTTCTTCGTCGATGGTGATGCCATGGCTTCTCATCTTCCTAATGAGCGACTATAGGTGGAGGGAGAAGTCCTCCACCAATTCACCATCCTTGAACTTGAGGGTGGCATACTCCTACTTCAGTAGCTGGGCCTTTGCCCTCTTTACGCGGTTGGAACCGACGCGCATCGCCGCAATGGCCTCCCACGCCTCCTTAGCAGAGCTCTTCACCACCAACAGCTCCCTATACTCTGCTGGCATAGCAGCGAGGATAGCCTCCAACGCTGACATGTCATCTTCTTTATTGTCAGTGACCTTGTCAATAGCATTCCAGAGCCATCGGGCTCTGAGGTTGACTTTTATGGTCACCGCCCACTCGCCATAGTTGGTGTGAGTCAACGTCGCCAACTAGTGTCGTTAACCTCCTGCACTATGTGCACGACGACCTCCTATCGTGGCTAGACAGCCACAGCAGCGCCGCTGCTGTCGCCCATCTCCAAACCACCCGTCATCGCCAATGGTTAGTCTGGCAACGACGCTTGTACGGCTCCGATACCACTTGTTGGCCCCAAGATCTTCGAAACGGGTGAGCCGACCACTCCTTGGTGTTTCTGACCACACACTATGGCTAGAGGTAGAAGAAGGGAGGGAGAACAGAGCGCACACACACAACACAAGCACTAGCGTTGGCTGGAGCTCTACAAAGGAGATGGCAAAACTGAACTCGATCTCTTTACTAAGTTGCAGTGGAAAGCTATATATACAACTCTACCCATCTAATCCTAGTGCACAGACATGTTAGACTGCCATGCTGTTATAGTGACTAGATGTGACAGCAGGGCTGACTTTGGTACCTGCCCCTGCTATGGCTACAGTGCAGTAGGAGAGCCTTTCGGTGCCTACCCCTACAGCAGCTACAGGGAGGGCAGCAGATTACTATTACATGGTTCCAACAGAGAGTTGTGATGCAGACCTTGATTCAGCAACATCTAGCTCGTGCGAAGAACCGCATGAAGATGCAGGCAGATAAGAATCGCACAGGGCGCTAATTTTCAGTTGGCTCCTGGGTGTATGTCTAGCTTCAACCATATGTTGCTGCCCATGCAAACCAGAAATTATCTTTTTGGTTCTTTGGTCCCTATCTCATTATAGAAAAGATTAGCGCAGTCGCTTACGAACTACAACTTCTGGCGTCTTCAGTTGTGCATCCAATCTTTCATGTGTCCCAACTCAAAGGTGCTATCCCAGTAAATCATTCAGCTAAACCATTACTAGACTCTATTGATGGCCTACAGGTTCCCGAACACATTCTTTAGAAGCGTTTGGCGAAGTCAGGCAATGTTGTGCGCCTTTAGGCGTTAATACAGTGGACTGGTTTGCCGGCATCATTGGCGACATGGGAGGACCTAGAAGCTCTATATCAGCACTTCCCTCAAGCACTAGCTTGGGGGCAAGATAGCTCTGATCAAGGGGGGATGTCAGTAGAACGCCTACGATGATTCCAAGTGACGAAGCTAGGAACAATGTTTTCACCGCACAAGACATAACAAAGCATGGGTCAAGAAGGAGCGTTCACGAACGCCGGCCCAACGTACGAGCCCAAGGCCCAGAGTGGGAGTGATCACGCCAGGCTATAGAAGGAGACATATCGATTATCTTAAGTATTGTGACTTGGGGAGAGGAAGAGAATTAAGAAAGAACAGACTTGTGTTCTAAACTCCTAAGCACACCTTTGTTCTAGTGAGATTCATCCGAACTATCTATCTGCTCTTGCTTCTTCGATCTATAGCTCTATTCCTATCTATGCTTACACCTTCCTCCCTGCATGAGCACAGCAGAAGCTCCTATGGCTGCCATGAATGATCCATCCCAAGGAAGCAGAAGGGCCTTTTCATGATTATTTATTTTCTAAAGTCACAGATAGGTCTCTGGTCTGTTTAATTTCCATCTTTTTCATCCGTTATTCATACAAATCCAATTGAAATGCAATTCTTTTTGTTCCCATTCTTCAATATATATTTCTAGTCTTGCTTAATCATGCCCTTCACATATATTTCATCAATGTTATCACATTCCAAGTGAAAATACCTAGAATACCCCTCCTCCCGATAAACCTTGCAACATCCATATCTTCTTCGTTTCAACTTTGTTTTAAGTGATTTTTGCGCTCACGCGATCATAGCAATGAGTACTACTATTTAGTACATGTTTTATAAACTTTTTATATGCTTTGGTGTACTGTTTTTTATTATTTTGTAGGCCATGCTTGTTGTTTACGCAGATGGTGCCAACACCGTGAACTTCTAGGACCAAGAGTTCGACACCTTTGAACTGAACCGGTTTGAAGGCAAGTGTCCTTGACCATACTTGCACCTATCTCTTATTTTTTTTGAGTTAGAGTAGTTGTACCATTAGCTGCATCCAGAGTCTTAATTTGAATCCTATGATAGGGTTTACTAGTTTGTCATATGATCCTTGTAACCTGGGTTTGGATGGGTAGAATCATGCTTAGCTTGCAGTCAGGGTTGGTTTGGTTAATTCAACTAAAATTTGCTTCATGGTGTTGATATATGTGGCAAAGTTGGTAACTTTGTGAGATTATAGTCATGGTTGTGGTGGATCTGTTTGGATTCTAAGGACCGGTTCTCGAAGCCTATAACCCGAAAACAGCGTAGCCATGAGGTCTATATGGTATGACCTGACTAATTAATTAGGGGATCCCTATATGGACATTAGTCTCATAGAGACATGGGTATAGAAGAAGGCTACTATGTGGGATAGGCTTGGGTATGGGAGTTGCTCCTAAGCATGCCTAGTCCTAGGTGATGGGAGATGGCTTCTATGCGTGCCATATGAGAATTAATACATGTGGGAGGACTCTTTGTAAAGGCCTTGTAGTGAAACTCTGCTTGCTCACCTTGGTTGTGTTTTGAGGCTGATCACCTCAGGCAGTTGGGAATCATGACTCATGGTGAAAGTGTGCAACCTCTACAGAGTGTAAAACTGATATATCAGCTGTGCTCATGGTCAAGAGCGAGCTGGACTTCTTCAAGATTAGTGGATCTTTGTGGATGGTTGGGTTCCCTTGGTAAGGGAATAGATGGGCTCAGATGGGATCCGGGTGTTGGTTCATATGAAAGCATGGAAGGAATCCAAGTGTGGAGAAGGTTTGGTTCTCAGAGGATATGATGGTTCACCTAATAATTAGGTGCTAAGGATACAAGGTTAACTAGGATGTGTCACTTGAGTATGTGCTTGAGTCAAACCCCATAAGCCTTTCCTTGGTTTAAGACTCATGTCATACTTTTCTGCACTTGCGGAGTACATTTCGATGTACTCACCCTTCCTATTTGTCCCCCATTGTACCCCACCTAGGTGGTCAAACTCAAGAGATGGAGTTCCCTGAAGATGGTGATTTCCACGAAGACGATGGTTTGAGCTAGGCTGGTCAACCTTCCTGTGAAGATGGAGTCCTCTTCTACTAGAGTTTTTATAAAGTTCAAGTAATTTTCTTTCAGACCCATAGGTTATTTTGTAATGAAGTTTATCATTTAAGTTTGTAACATTGCTATGATACTATAATGACATCATCATATGTATGAATATTGATCCTGGCATACATATGATGTGCATTCAATTTTGTCCTTAAAATCGGTTGTGACACACTTGGACACGTCGATAAAAGTGTACGTGCGAGGATGGTGATGGAGATGGTGTTGACTGAAGTCAAAATGATGATCGAACCAAGTCAAGACGGGTGTGCAAGCACTTGATGATCCTCCATTCAAGGATGAGCGAGACAAGTGTTGACATCGTGGAGAGGGCATAGAGACTATGCGACTCCAGTGGGTTTGGTAGTTTGGGCCTCAAAGCTGTGGGTGGCAAGTTTGATAGTTTGAGCCTCAAAACGGAAGTGGCGGATCAGTGGATAAGTGGTGACATCACAAAACTTGGGTCGTGGCGAAGAAAAGTCATGACAACCTTGGGACCGTCAGATATGTGAGAAAAAATCTGGACAGCTATGCCCCTCGTGGGCGTATATCTAGTTCTATCTTTTAGGGGTATTTTAGTCTTTCACCAAGAACCTTTAATATTGGATGTGGTTGGTTGGGAGAGGGTATTCTTGCACCCTAATTTCATTTGCTCTAGGCTAGCCAAGTGCTTAGGGAGAAAGAGAGAGGAACAAAGAGAATTGAGCACCTCTTGCTCTTGTTTCTTCATCTTAGAGGGAGAACGAAGGGAGAAAGCTAGACCTAGTTTTGTACATATGAATTCATGGTTGGCTAATCGAGTTTAGTTGAGAAATCTAAGTTCATTTTGATCTCCCTACTGTTTTCTTTCTTTCTTTTTTTGGCTATTTTCGAGGTATTTTCATGGAAAAATCACTCTTCGTTTTATTATGCGATTTCGGTGTGGATATTTTTTGGAAAAATTGGTTCTAGAAAGTGTGAGGGGATATTCTTGTGATAGAACTGCCCAATTTATACAAGATCAAGTACATCTGTCCCCGTTTAACACATTGACACATGCATACTTTCACTTATATAAACCCGGTAGTCCACCGAGTGTCACGAAGGACCTCAGTAAATCAACATCACAACCAAGATCGCATGATTAAGCAAATACACATCACATACACAGAGTTACAACAAAAATAATATTACAAATGGGTTCACAAATAATAGTACAAGTTTGGGTTTCAAAACCAGTTAAGGAAAAATAACATAGCTTTCAAATGATTATATTAATATAAGTTGCAAATACATTGCTAGCATAAGTGACATTCTCTGATAAAAGCATATAGATGAGAAATAAATATAGAGTCACTGAGCCCACCAGCGGTTAGCCACCATCTTCCTCAGGCTGAGAATTTCACCGCAACATGGTGGGATAAACCCTGAGTACTCGAATGTACTTAGCTAGACTTACCCGTCATAAATTAGAAATAAAGTGACACCAAGGATCGTGCAAGGCTTTATAAGTGGAGCTAGCTTGACAATATTTTGCATAAAAAGCCACTAATTCAGCTATATATTTTATAATTCGGTCATCAAGTTAATTATAGCTATTTATCTCTAGATTAGCAACTAACATGTGCCAAACATGTGGTATATCATTTAGTAGCATAACATTAGTAACCATAGCTGGTGTAAAAATTTCATATTCATCAGAACCATCATATTCCATAATCCAATTACTACGATGAAGGGGCTCCGTCAAGTTTCTCATTGTCCGAGAGAGATGGCAATTTGAATCGATTGCAACCAGCTAGGCAGTTATTCCTAACACAAACCTAGGTCTACCAGCCATGGTAGCCTTAGGTCACCTTTGGTACAACTCAGGTACACATTTTGCGGGTTCGATCAGCGCCACACAATTAGGGACAACTAGCTGCCAGGATGATTAGGACTACCCTACCCTTGGGCTCACGTCTGGCTCCCCACACATCCTTGCTACCATCAGCATGTGCACTTTCATAGAATAGGGCCTGATCTGAGTTGAGCTGGTCAGCTTCGTGGTTAGAATGAGTTATCCAGCCAGATAAGTGAGAGGCATGCATTCAAATTGACAAGAGGGCCTCCAATGGTATGGTCCTTAATCATCATAGATGGGATCACATGAGTCACCCTACACATAGACTCCGCCTGGCCTCTAGTTACATTACCCCATGGTTCTGTTCCATGATAGCAAATATATCCAATTGTGCTCCGATATCCACCTATATCTCACATATGACAGGAAATCACCCGACTTCTACTGGTCTAAGCATTGCTAAGCATATGTTCGTTCCTAGACCTACATAAGGTTCAAGGTATATTTCTAAACAAGGCAGTTCTATGCATCAAGTGGTTCCAATCAACTCCTATAACCTAATGCATCAAACATAAAAAGACTCAAGTTGATATTTGTAAAACATAGGAGGCTTAGAATGCTCTGGGGCTTACCTAGGATCAAACATTAGGTCAGTGTTTGTTAGATGACACTCACTTGGCGAGCATCTCCCATCTCGGCACTTACTTAGTCCTTCCATCTTCAGGATAGGTTCACCATACACCGCCTTCAGGTTCAGCTCCAACATCACGTCCTTCACATGGTGCATCTAGCATACCTAGATGAGATGCAACAATGCAAGTGCATGAATGCGAAGAATGACAATATGAGATGCCTCACATAAAAGTGTTCAAGATGAGCACAAGGTTACACCGAACATATATAAACACTCCACATTAGTTAATTAAGCATCACAAAACCTATCATGCTAGGGTAGCAAGGAAGGTAGCACCAAGCATAACACAAGTTTCACAAGGTTTTAGGTATATTAACTTAACACCATCATAGGCATGAGACACACTTAGGAACACACAAAGCAAAGCAAGGTGAAACAAACAATTTTAGGTATAAACATAGATTATGAACAGCAGCACCATAGTCACTTGTTTTAACCATACCTAGAATTATAAGCCTCCAACATGGGTGATCCTAGACTTTTTGGAAAGCTAATGAAATTATCTAAAACTTTGTTATTAACACCAAAAGGTGATTCATCAAATCACAAGGTCAAAATACATCATGAAGCAGAGCTTATACAACTAAGGACAAAAAACTGATAGTAACTTCAAAAATGCATATCTCAAGTTATATTCATCTAACAAGCATGATACTTAACTTTATAGAAAGCTTATTAAGTTATCTATAAATTTATTATTATCATCTTAAGATGATTCTACAGCTAACTAGGTTAAACAACACCAAGAAGGCATCTCTATCAAGATTTGGATAGAATCTACCATTCCACTTTGAACAGCAATAACTAGAGTTCTAGACCACCAAAAGCAGTGATCTTAGACATTTTAGAAATTTTAGTAAAAATACTACAACTCTCCTATTATAACCAATACATGATTCCATAATTAAATAAATCAACCAAAGCAATCATTCAAATTTGTACAGAGGACATGCAAAAGCTGACAACAAACTTGTAAAATCTATAACTCCTAAACCAGCAGGCCTAAAGTCATAAAATTTTAGGACAAGCAAGATAAGGAAATTATCTACAACTTTTGTATTCAACATATCTATACAAAACATAATTTTGTTCCACGAAGTTATCATTACAACAGAAAATGCACATGTAGCCATTTCTGAATGTAACAATTTATTGTTTCACTTGTTTTGCTAACAAAGAGCATACACACATGAGCCATTCTGGAACTTCAACCACCACTAACATACTTAGCAACACTTTATTGAACACCAATCACTCAAAGCATCACCAAATACAATTACAAGCTTCATCTATAATTATGCTTTTATTAATCCTTTCTCCTAATAAACACACACACACACACACACACACACACACACACACACACACACACACACACATATATATATATATATATATATATATATATATATATATAATTTTAGTGATATATGAGAATAACTAGTTTGGGGCTGAGACTTTTATGAGTGGTAGATATTATCAAAACATGGCTACTATATAAATTTTACATGCTCAGGTTTTATAATTTAATTAGTATGAAAAAGACAAATTGCTTTTGCAAGAAAACATGTAAAAGCAAGATAAATCTAAAAATCACCATTTTCTATAAACATATAGCCATATTATGGTTTCTTAGGTTACAATATCTCCATGTAAGGGCAAGGGAACCACATTTCATATTTTTGCATATATATATTATTTATAAACCATTTATCAAGTATTAATCAAGTTAAATTCATAACTCAGACATACATTTACCAAAAATTATGAAATTTTAACCAGGGCTCACACATGCTATAAGTATACTTTCATAAATGTTTTAGGTCATTTGGAATAGTACAACAGTAGATATCATGATAGTGAGAAAAGTAAGCTACAATTAACCATTAATCATGATTAAATCAAAACATCATAAAAATAGTGATCAAACAACATGTTTAATGTTTTTATTAGTCAGTACATGCCAAAACAAGACTCCCAAAACTAGAATAACATTTTTAGGACATTCCTACCTCGAGATATGCATCTGACAAAGTTAAAAGGATTTCTAAAAGCACTTTATAAGAATAAATAAAAATAGCATAAACTTTCTACAAACACATATCATATTATGACTCTACTATGTAGATCTACTTACAAGGATTCCAAAAAGTTTTCATTTGCTATTTTATGATTTTTCTACGATTTATTATGATTTTCCAAAGTTTCAGCCATAAAAGAAAAACAAATTTGCACCGAGACCCCTAAACTTTCATGAAAATAGATTCCAAGAAAAAGGTCCATATAGGCAATATTCAATTGAGTCACAACTTTATAGTTAGGCCCTTCCCTTTTCTCTAATTGCTATGTGAGGCCCTTCATGGGAGTTGGAGCAGAGGACGCGCGGGAGCTCGCCGTTTTTGGCCGGAGGAGGCTCGTCGGTGGCGGTGGAGTGGCAGAGGAGCATCATGGGACCAACGCGCACCCATGGGTGGCTTCGTCTTGGCTGGAGATGACCCAAGGTGGCTCGACCACGCGTGGGCATAGGCCACCCATAGCGGCATCACCAGCGACGACGCTACGACGGTGGAGAGAGTTGGGAAAGGGGCGCTACGAGCTCGGCATGGCATGGTGAATGTGGTGGTGCATGCGGCCACGGCTATGGTGGGGAGTAGAGGCAGGAACGACAGTGGTAGTCGGAGCTCCACCGGCCGTCCATGGCGTCCACACGCTGCGCGTGTGTAGGGGTGAGGGAGAGCGTAGAGGGAGTGGATAGAGTGAGGGAGAGACTAAGAGGGGGCTTGGGTGTCCACTCATAGAGGAGTAGGGGCGCGACTATGCGGCACGGAGGTGGGCACTACTGCCCTACATGGTGGCCACGTGCCCAGACATGCGACGTCGTCTGGGGCATTTCCCGGAGCAGGTGGCGGGCAACGATGTGGCCAGTTTGGGATCCATTTTTGGGCTAGCTCTGATTGAATTTGGGCCATGGGCCTTGAAACAAAGTTGTTCCTTTCCTGATGCTCTCCAACTCATATTTTAGGGTGCTTAGCCATTAGAGCAATAGATTAGTGGGTAATTAGTGCCCAACATGATAATGTTGGCGTGTTGACAACAATGAGCAAAAATCCAAATTGATGGTAAAAACAAAGTCAAACTGGTGCCATCTTTTTCCATGCTCTTCCCCCAAAAAATATAGTCCAACTTTTATATTTGGGTCAACTTGAGTTGCTTAACAAAAATCCGAGAACGCGAGATGCCAATCATCATCCACATTTTAATCTCAGACTTAGCCAAATTTTCAAGATTCAAAATAGCACTAGGTTTAGTTTTGAGGCCTCAGTTTGACTAAGTTAGGGACAAAACTAGCTCTTGACCCTTAAACAAAGTTTGTTGTACACCTCTTGTTCTGCAACTTTGCTTAAAGTATCATGGACTAGTTCAGCTTGGTTAGGAAGGTACAATTCTCCAAAGTGGGCTACACAAAACTGAAACTGAGATTCAGTTAACCCCTGGAAACAGTTAGTCTTTGTTGATTTTGAAACTAACTTCGAAGATCCAAATGAACTCCAAACTTGATGAGACTTACTTTATTATTTCCAGCACAAAGTGTACTTTAACTCCTATTAAGAAATTCAGTTGAGTTACCATATGAATTTGTAAGATAAAAATATCGCAACATGTGAACTCGTTGTTGTCGATCAAGGACCTGGAAATATTTCTGAGAGCCCAAAGGAGCACTGCATTCAAACTTGAGGCCACTGTTTAAGCCACTTAGGAGTTGAATCAGGGCTTGGTACAAAAATAAAGTTTGTTGTACTCCATTCAAACTTCAACTTTTATTTAAGGTCCAACTCCATGCAAGCACTCCAAACAGTTGGTCAACATAGGTCAAGACTATACCATGAAAAAGATAATTTTAGCTATTCCCACACTTAGAAGCATTTTCTTTACATTTGCTCAACATGAACCCTTCATAACTCTTGTTCATGAGTTTAACTAGAGTTGTTTGAGCATGGTCGCAAGGTTTGGTCGACATCCCATGTTCCCATTCACCTAATGAAGCAATTCAAGAAAGGTTATAACTTATCATTTCATGTGACTTCTTGATTCCAAACTTTATGAAACTTTTTCACTGGTCAAGATAGATGCATGTTGATGTAATGTTCATGAAATAAGAATATTTAACATTACTCATGCCTAATCTTAACCAGGGTCCACACGTAAGCAAACATGTGTTGTCCCAATTTAAGTTGGGCTCATTTTCAGAGGGTTGACCTTAATACCTTCATCATTACTTCCAGATTGTGAACTAGAGATCATAATCATTGCTTGACATATCCTACTTAAGTCCAATTTTGCTACTTAACTCATGACTAACACTCGGGGTGTTACAATTTTAATCATCATTTTGTTGAATTCTCTCACAAGCATCTCGATTCAGTGATCTTTCCCAAAATCATCCCTTTCTACGGTTTCTCTAATCTTATGAAAATTCATCTCAAATTGTTGACCTTTGGATGTGGTTTTTCTTTGAGATGGACTCACTACTACAGAAAAGGTTTGTAGCAACGGCTTAATTTTTTTGTAGGGGCGACTGGGGATGGAGACGTCCCTATAGTGGGCATGCTCGAGACCCACGAGACCAGCCGCCTCTACAAATGGCACAGTAGGGGCGGCTGGTGATACAAGCCGCCCACACAAATGGGTCGATTTGTAGGGGCGGCTCACTCACCAGCCACCTCCGGTGTTATGATTTGTAGAAGCGGCTCAATCACCAGCCACCCCTATAAATACTGCATGTGCATAAGGCTGCAGCCCCTACAAATGTAGTCAGCGATGTATTTTAATAAAACACGTCTAGCTTGAGCCGTCGGACCCAAAAAGATTATGAAGATGGGTTAAGTTCGGACTCAAGTCCGGAACCGATCGTCCCATCCCCTTGGTACTACGTCCGACGTGCTCAGCGCTCCTCTCCTCTATCCCCCTCTCTTCTCCCATTTCACCTCAGTCTCTCCGACCCCCTTTGTCGCTAGATCCCGCACCCATGCATCGCGCTCCCACCCTCCACCTTCGTTGCTCACCTGGTCGCCACTGGTGCGCTCCGCCGATGCCGACGTCGCTCATCCACCTTATCGTCTGCAGCTCTGTGTTGGCACCAAATTCATTAGGGTTTGGGGTTCCTGGCTTGCCGCAGGCAGCACCAAGTCTCATCCGTCGCACCACCCCGCCTAGCCCCATCCATCCCGTCCTTCACCCTCCGCCAAGTCATGGCATTGAGCGACCATTAGGGGCCCTGCTTGTGCGTCAGATCCACGGCTGCTCATACGAGGGAGGCAAGATCCATGGCCACTCGTGGTAGGGATACCGGATCCGCCTCATCTTCGAGTACCTCTACCTCACCGGCGCCGTCGTGCATGGAGAATCTGGGTGAGGTTGTCCTCCCTATCACCCCCAATCCCCATGCTGCTACCTAGCGTTGTTGCTACTGTGCATCTAGAGTTCGGCCGCTGGAAATCCTCTGCTGGTTGCTCTGTGCTGCTGCTATGTGCTTGCTGCTCTATGCTGCCATTGCGTGTAATCTAGGTGTTTTATGAAATGTCAATGCAAGCTAACTGTTGTTTTGCAATTGACTGCTATGTGCTAGCCTCTGTTGGATGGTGTTGTGATTAAATGCATCGTCGTACAAGAATATGTAATGCACTTTCCACCTGCCCCTTGTCTGTTTTTTGTACGGTTGTTTTTGTAAGAGTTAGGCAGTAGAGAGATGATGGAAGTGGTGAGAGAATAGAAGAAATATTTAACTGGTGTTGAGATTTTCTTAACTAAACCATAGAAGACAAAATGGTTGGGAGTTGGGACATTTACTTGCATCAAATTCAAATTACTATCCTTGGCTATAAGATCATATAACATACAATCTGAACTTAGCGCTCCTACATGACAGAAATACTACATAATTAATCACTCTTTGGACCATGTATAGGTTCAGTCTGCAAATTAGCACTAGCATGTGTGACTATGTTACATGTGTTACAGGAACCCCCCCCCCCCCCCCAAATTTCTATTTCAGCTTTAAAAAGTCTGATAATATTAGTTACCTAGTTCCAGAATCAATTGCTTGCCTTAGACACTAGTGACGGTTGCCTAAAACTGGGTCATGCTTGAGTGAGTTTGATTCAGGGTATTTTTGGCCTGAGCTAGTTCACTTCTTTAGTAGTTGCTTTTGTTAGGACAATGGTCTGGACATCTTACAGAGCTAGTCATATGTGGTTCTAAGCCTACCACCATGTATGAACTTTTATTTAGCCTTCCGACTGTTGTGGGCTCTCACTAATGAATATTTTTTTCATATATATAGCTGTTGTCATATGTATGAACTTCTATTTAGCTTTGTCAGCTGATGTGAGCACTGACCTTAACTATTTGTTGTCCCATTACAGGTTCGAGGTACTGAGCTTCTGAACAAAGGAGAGGGGTTCGGCTAAGTTCAGAGATAGCATTTTGGTCAGTTCTTGTGGCTCCTCTTGCTTGCTTGTGCAGTATTTGCACATTTTTCCCACTCCCATGAAACATAAGGTATTTGATTGAGTATGACAGGTTGCCACAGCTTCATGTAGCGAATGTCTGCTAGCTAGGTTTAGGGAAAACTAATTCTTGAATATTTTTATATTGCACCAGTCATGTTCCTTAATGACATGTTTATTGAGAGATAATAGTTATGTACTGTCTAAGTCTTACTGTCCCTACAAATCTGATTTGTAGAGGCGGCTGAATATAGAGCCGCCCCTACAAATCAAACCATTTGTAGGGGCGGCTGATAACACCGGCCGCCCCTACAAATCTTTTTGTAAAGGTGGCTCATTTGACAACCATTTGTAGGGACGGCTTAATATAGAGTCGCCCCTACACAGAAAGAGAGATGTTGCCGCAAATTATTTTTGTAGTAACGAATCTCAGCTAGGCTGGATTTGATTCGATCAAGTTGCAATCTTTTCTCATGGAATCTGTGTTGCAAACCGTGTGCTGTATCTCAGTCTACGGACCTCTTCCTCCTGCGGAGTGAACTGAAATCTAGGTTGTCTTCCGGTGCTTCTCCCTCTGACTGCAGCACATGTTCCGGTGTCTAGATTTTGTTCGCACAGAGCCGTCCGGCTGTGCGTTTCAGTGGTTCCTTTAGCTGCAGCAGTGCGTGTCTGGTTTGTCTATTTATGCTATTTGAATATGTAGGCTACTCGCTAGAGAAGAAGTATAGGGATCAGGACATATTTTGATGAGGCAGAGGAAGAGGTCCGTAGACTGAGATACAGCACACGGTTTGCAAGAGTAGTGTTTACCAGTTCGGTGGTGTTTAAATCCAGGTTAAAATTTAGAAGTGTTACATCGGATATTACATAAGAGTGTTCAAATAGTAATAATAAAACAAATTACAGAAGTCCTCATGAATCCACGAGATAAATTTATTAAGCCTAATTAATATGTCATTAATATATGTTTAATGTAGCTTTGCTATAACATCACATTGTCAAATCATGGACTAATTAGGCTTAAAAAATTCGTCTCGTAAATTAGTTATAATCTATATAATTAGTTATTTTTAGTTTATATTTAATATTCTATGTATATGTCCTAATATTTAATGGGATAAAAACTAAACTTTAGTAGAACTACCGGGCCCACTCGAGCACGCTAGCGTCCAAACATCCATGCATGTCCATGTCTCTCCTTTTTTTCTAACTACTTAAGCTACTCGAGCACGCTAGCTTGTACCATTCTGGGCCGTTCACCAGCGAGCCGGGCTTCCTGGCACGCGAGCTGCGACGTGGCCAAACTTCTGTGTCTTCCCCCACATCCTGTACGCCCATGAATGTAGTAGCAACGTCGTTGACATCCCCTCCCAGACGAGCACCAGCTTGCCCCAAAACTGGAGCATGGGAAAACGTTCACGGAGAACTCCACATCTTCCCACATTGCCATGGATGGAGGAAGGCGAGACCGAGTAATAGACTTATCTGCTATGTGGAGAAAGAAGAATTAAAAAAAGTTACCAATGATGCTTTGATTCATCGATTCATGAACATAGAAGGAAGATGGCATAGATTTGATATATAAGAGGTAATGCATATCTTTTCAATCTTTCAATGATACATTACATAAATTGTTTGCTTACAATAAATGATTTATTTCTTTTTCTTTACGTCATTAAGGATTTCATGGTTGAGGATTGCATTTTGCAGAGGCCGACAATCTTTTATTATTATTATTGTGGGATTCTCTTACTATATTTTGATAAATGGTATGCACAAATTCACTATTACTGCTACTTGTTCATGTACATCAATATTTCTTGTTTTAAATTATTCACACTAAAATCATGGCTATGTTGCTATTAAGACCCTATTTAGTTGAGCTATCGCTTTTGAAAAAGTTGCATGTGAGTCGTGGGCTGTGGAAAAGCAGCTGTGTAAAAGCAACTATGGGAAAAGCTAAATGCCGTCTGGTTAGAGCAGCCATGAAAGAAATAATTGTAATGCCTCTAAAGGCCTAGGGACCGTTTATATGCAAATTGCTCATAAAAAACTAATTTGTTCAATAATTTACACATAAATGACTATTTT
Organism: Miscanthus floridulus; assembly: GCF_019320115.1. Taxonomy (NCBI): domain Eukaryota; kingdom Viridiplantae; phylum Streptophyta; class Magnoliopsida; order Poales; family Poaceae; genus Miscanthus; species Miscanthus floridulus. The sequence continues at coordinate 65,709,940 of NC_089584.1, forward strand.
GGAAAGGAAAAAAATAATTTTTTAAAGTTCTGCATCCATCTTGACTATATTAGGTAAAGCCGTAGAAGCGTATTTCTTCTTTTATTTTTCTATAGGAAAACATCAAGATGACAAGGGTGTGGCCTCAGCTCTCTGTATCCCCGGGGGTGGGGGTGGGGGGGGGGGGGGGGGGGGGGGTGGAGACGAGAGTACAGAGCGTTCCTCAGCTCGTCCGCCATGGCTGGTTGCCGAAGTTCGTGGGAAGCTCGGCACCGGCCGTGGGAAAAGGAGTAGAGGCTTAGGGAAGATGGAGGATGGCTTAGAGGTGCTGCCCGTCGACCCAATCGTGATGCGGTGGCCAGACGAAGGAGATCAACGAGGGTGGCTCGTCTCTGCGTAAGAACAGAGAAAGTGCACAAACTGGAGAGGGGAAGAAGACAAGCGCGGAGCAGGACGACCCGGCAGCTTGGTGTGGTGGAGGAGGCTGCTTTGGAGCTCGTGCCCGCCGAAGGGGGCTGTCGGGGCCACGCCCGTGCCGGGGAAGGCGGGCGCTCGCCCGCCCGCGCCAGAGTCACCGGCGGCCTGGAGATGCAGGGGAGGGAGAGGACCACCACCTGGAGTCTGCTTTCAATTTTGTACTAAGCATAAGCTGCTTTTGGACAATAAGCGGGATCACCAGTGGCAGGTGGATAAAATGTTCTGCCGCGACCTGCGCGGTAGAGGTAAAAAAATAGAGCCAGTGAGCATCACAGAGTCGTAGAAGAGCTAAAACAATAAACGGGATCACCAGATAAGCGGCGGAACGAGCTAGCCACGACGAGCTGCCCATGGCGGCCATGGTGGCAGGGCCGCGGCGGTAACCGACACCAAAGGCGATTGCGGCGGCGAGAGGTGGCTACAGCGGTTCGAGGAGGACCGCAAGAACTAGGTGGAGCTGGGAGCGTGGAAAATTGTGAGAAGATGGAACAACGGCGACGAATTTCACCGTCGAGCGGCGCGGCGGTGCTCCGACAGAGAAGACGGAAAGAGAGAACCGCCGGCGGCTCGAGCTTAAGACTTGCTCACCTACGCCTGTCCGCCTACGCGGCGCGGCCCTAAGGTAGCCCCCACCGCCCACCACAGCAGCGCGCCCCGTCGGCTGCCGCGCGCCCCTCCTTCCACCGCCCACCTACGCGCCACGCATCCGCCCGCCGCCCGCCTGTGCGCGCGAAGTGCAAGTCTACCCGCGCGCCCGCCTGCAGTCGTGCTGCGCAACTCCGGCCACCGCCCGCCACCCGCCAACTCTGCCCGTGCTCCTCAAAGCTGCGCAAGAGCCACTGGCCGCTGTGTTCCGTACGAGCCAAGTACCTCCCTCTGCCCGTTAGCACGTGCCAACGGCTAAGTATGCAGGTCAAGTACTACAGACGCGCATATGGAACATACGTCTGCCACAAAAGTACAGACACGTATAGAGCAGGACGCGTCTTCTACAAGTAGGATTATTTAAGACGCGTGTTGGAAACACCCGTCTGCAACAGCATACGCGTTTGCAATAAGATATCTTACTATAGACGCTTGTCACGTACGCACGTCCGTAGAGTTTGATCCCGTTATTCGAGACTCAGAAATCACAACACGCGTATGTAATAACTGCTGCAGATACATAAGCGTTTTATATACACGCGTCTGTAGATTTAGCTCAGACGTGTTTTACTAATACGCGTTTGCAGTAAGCGCTTATTACAGAGTGTGTTGACCTCACTGGACTGGCGACCCCCGTCGGCGACTTAGTACAGACGCGAATCAAGAAGGCACATCTATAGTTGTACTACGCTTTATTGGTCACGTCTGTGGTGAGGTGGTGGATATGTGACTTTTTTTATAGAGTGAGTTGTGGCTTTTAGGTCATTTGGTTGACTTTTGATTTTTGTAAAAGTAAAAACAGGTTGAAAAGCCTAACCAAACTAAACCGGGCCTAAGTTGCATTATCGCTTTGTCATTAGACTAAGGTCGCACTCCCCTCCATAATTCTCTAGCTCTGCTGCTGCTGTTACCTAACCTTCTCAGGACCTGCTGCAACGTGCTGTACAACCAACTAGAAGGCAAGCAAGAATCCATTCACTCCTGTGCCGGTTTGGAGAAGGCCACACGCACCAGCCTGGGCACCAAGCCCTAGCGATGGAGAGAAGAGATGCAGAGCGCCGCCTCCGACTCTTGCGAAATCGAAGAGATCGGCTGGCAGGGAAAAGACGTGGTCTGCCATAGGGTTTTTAGTGCTTCTCCAAAAGACACAAAGTTAATTTTTTCTAAGACTAGCAAAAGCTCCCCGTGCATTGCAATGGGACATATCATTGCGTGATCACTTGATTGAAGTTAGCTATATTACCTCTTTTTAAAAAAAGTTAGCTATATTTATTTGGTTTATTAATTGGGCAACATTATCTCAATTAAATGATTGTTTATCATAAATGCAGGTGCAATAAATCTTTGCATGGAAATTTGACATGAGATTCTAAAACAGATGGCTATTGTGTGTATGTGTTTTAAGGTTGAGAAAGCTGAAAAGTGAGCCACACATCCTTGGGTGCTGTGTTGATGGCAAAAGTTAGCATATTAAGGGGTGTTTGAATCCGGCTACTAAAATTTAGGAGGTGTGTCGGAAGGATGTTGCATAGGATGTTCGGATACTAATAAAAAAACAAATTACATAATTCGTCAGTACTCCACGAGATGAATTTTCTAAGTCTAATTAATCCGTCATTAGCACGTGTTTACTGTAGCAAAATATTGTCAAATCATGGACTAATTAAGCTTAAAAGATTCGTCTCGTAAATTAGTCGTAAATTATGCAATTAGTTTCGTAATTAGTCTATATTTAATACTTTATGCATCTGTCCAAACATTTGATGGGACAGCGACTAAAATTTAGGAGTGGCAACCAAACGCCCCCTAAGGTCAAACATGTTTGGGATAGCCCTGAGTTCCTTTGTCTGGGTCTTATTGGGTATGTCTGTCATATCTAGAGGCCAGACCTGAGTTTGGGATAGCCACGTTCGGCTTGCTGAAACTTGGCTGAAAAACATCTATTCTGGTTGAAATGTTGTGAGTGAAAAATATTGTTTCGGCTGAAAAAAGAAGCCGAACAAGTCGGATCTAAGGTAAGCCGAACAGGACCGATGGAGATTTTCTAAGATTTGTCTGTGCTTTTGGAGATTTTGTATGCGCTGTCCAGCAAGTTCGAGGATTGTTGTCTACGCTCTCCAGCAAGTATCGTGGGTAAAGAGAGTTAGCCGTGCACCGCGTATGTTACTCTCTTCGTTCTAAATTATAAGTTGTTTTGATTTTTTTGTTTATCCATTTTACTATGTATAAGACATGTTGTTATATCTAGATACATAGCAAAATGCATGTAAAAAAAAGTCTGATACGGAGCAGTATTGAGTCCGATATGCAGCAGTATTTCAGCGCATCTTGTTTGTTGGAACTTGATTTCGAAGAGAAGGCAAATAATCTGAATAGGAAGCGGAGGAGAAATCTGAAGAAAACAACAAAAAAATTGTTTAGTCATTGGTTTCGTGGAATTTAGTGGCATGCACGGCCACGTATATGGTTCTGACATAGTGATCTTTGCATCGATCCGATCAACGAAGGCTTAGGATCAAATTCGTATACTTGCACCATCAGATAGATGGTTGAACTTATTCATACGATCCTATCTAATCTCAGGCACGGAGTCAGCGGTGGGGCTAGGGGGGCTCCAGCCCCCACTACCGCTCGTGAGCAAAGCGAAGGCCCGTAGAGCCGCCGTCTGAAATTTCAGCTGTAGATGTACAGGTAGGAGGGGCTGAGATTTGCTGAACCTCTTTTTTTTTGCTAATTGTCGTTGTTTAGTCCCTCCTAAATTTTTTCCTAGCTTCGTAATCTCACCCTATCAAATTCGTATTTGGTGCGGAAAAGATAAGAGGAACACAAGTGGTTAGTTAGTTAGAGGGAGATGGACAAAAAGAATGAGCTAATGTTTTGGCTTTTTAATATTAGATAGTATAGATTTGGACTTGCCAGCGTCTGGACGTTCGATCCGGGCGCTAGTGTCCGGACTCTGCTCGCACAGGGAGCTCGCGAGCGCTTAGCGCGTTGAGCTCGTGAGCGAGCGCACCAGTAGTGGGCCCATGCCCTCTGGACGTCATCCACGCCGCCTCAAACGCCATCTGTGTCGTCAGCCGCTTCCCACGCGCATCCCACGTACAACATCTGATCTACTTTTGAAACATCCAGATGCAACATAAAAAAGACAGATAAAATACTTGAAATAAGCGTTTGAAACACTTGCGAAAACGCCTGAAAAACATTTGAAAATCATTACAAATATATGCAACATCCAGATGGAACACTTGCAAACATACGTATGAAACACCTAAAAATACTTGAAACATATGCTTGCAACATATATATATATACAACATCCAGATCCACTTTTGCAACATCCAGATAAACCGCTTGCAACACTCGTCTGGAATAGATGAAACATTTGGGATATACACTTGAAACATACGTGTATAGCCATTACAACATGTGTAGCATCCTGATCTACTTTTGCAACATCAATATACAACGCTTGCAACATACATCTCAAACTTCTTAAACATTTTTGAATTGTACATTTGCAACATGCATCATATCCTGGTGGGCCTCCTTCGCAGTCTTCATCGAGGCCCCGTCACGCTACAGCCGTAGTAAGAGGCGAGGCTAGAGGGCTTCCGCGCTAGGGCCCGACGCTTCTCCTTGCGCTGGCGGCACCTGTTAGCGTCGTCCGGCAGGACGGGCGACGGAGCAAGAGAAGCGTCAGGAGCAGTAGGACGGGCGCGTGGAACAAGAATAGGAGCAGCGGTAGGGGCAGCATGTTGGGCTCACGGAGCAGGAGCAGCGGTAGGAGCGGCACATGGAACAGGAGCAGGAGGAGCGCGGCAGGTGGTTGAGCAGGGGCGAGTAGTAGGGTCAATGGAAGGGATGGACCTGGAAGATTTATTGGGCTGGGACGCAGAGCATCTGGACGGGACAGACGTCCTGCATACACCATTTCTGGTATAGATTAAGGTAGGTATAGAAAAAAGTTTATAGGAAAAAATGTAAAACTAGAAGAAATAAGAACCAGATCCGGACACCTACATGGAACGCAGCAAACGTCCACGCAAAGAAAAACAAAAAACAGAAAACAACAATGCTCCTATCCTTAGAGACTTAGAGCATTTTTTAGAGTCTTTCTAAATCTCACTTTCTAAATCATTATGTGAAGAGTCATTTGCATAAAAAATCATTTTCTACATCTTTCAATTCTCTAGCGGTTCTTCTATATCTCATACGTACTCCAGAGAGCCATTCTCATCTTCTATTTTTGGCTAACGAAAAATCCGGCATAGAAGATGACTTAGAGCATCACTATTATTAGTATGTAGGAAGAATATGGAGAGTCTCGTAGAGATGCTCTTATACACGTGAAAACATAAGAACTGTTTCGGACAAGAAAAAGGCTCCAACGGGCTTGATTAAAAATGGTCGCACCACTCAAACAGAAAAAATTCAATCTTTATTTTTTTTAAAAAAAAATCAATCTTTAATAGATAACAAGTAGCAGAGCATACAAACACTCTAGATTTATATGCGCAGGAAAGACGACACTAGTAGAGAACGACTTTGATCCACTTCAAAATTTGGCTTTAGTCTCGGTATTTTTCGTGCTCGGGACTAGAGAAACCTTTACTCCCAGTTGGTAGCTCCAACCGAGACTAAAGGTCCCTGCCCAACGGCTACTGCGGCAGGCTTTTTCTGCAGTGGACCTTTAGTCCCGGTTGGAGCTACCAACCGGGACTAAAGGTTAACTTTTACTCCCGGTTGGCCCCTCCAACCGGGAGTAAAAGTCTACTCTCGACTGGAGGCTCCGTCCAGGACTAGAAAGGAACCTTTAGTCTCGGTTGCTGTCTCTAACCAGGACTAAAGGTCCCCTCCTATATACCCCTTCTTCCTTTCCGAGCCCGAGCCACTTCGACCTCAGTGTTCTTGCTTCATCGCCGGCCTCTCTTCTTCCTCATAGCCGGTAATCATAAGATTTCTTCGATTCCTCCATCGATTCTTCAGTTCTAAAGGTTACCAACTTTATACTCTCATATTTCATCAGTAGCATATCTCATTTTGTGGACTAGATATATGTGGTTTTTTATGGTGGATTTTTTTATTTGTAAGCCATTTAAGCTCAAAATCATTTTAAAGTTTGCATATTTGGATGAAGGAAGGTTAAAGTAGTTATTCAAAACTAGTATTCAGCTTCCATTTCTAGCATGCATAGCACACTTCATGGTTTAGAGATATAGAGAATTTTAGAGTTTTTTTTTTAATTTTATTTGTTTATAAAATGAGAAATTTATGTTATATTAAAAATGAGTATAGAGAGTAGATGGCAACTGCTTCCGGGTCCACGGCCTCTCATCGGGTTCTAAAGCGACTGAGGCCGGACCTCCCTCTCATTGCATGCGGCAAGTGTGAGGAGAAGATTGTGATGGAGTACCGGGTGAGGAAGAAGTGTCCCAACAAGGGTCGTATCTTCTACAAGTGTCCGGATCGCAATGTGAGTTATTTTGTCGCATTTGATGATTATGGTTAATTTATACTTATTTTCATGATGATTGTGTTTAAAGTTCTAATTTTTTGTTTTAATTTCAGTGGGATGGCACTGGATGTTCAGGCTGGAACTGAGAGGAAGAGTATGTTGAACACGTGTAAAACTCTCTTGCACAGGCGGCTGATGAGGCAGTGATCCTGCGGAAGAAGCCCATAGATGTTGAACAAATGTATGATCTGTCTGTTTTAGTTGGGATTGGTCGCGAAATCCTTATGCTGCTGAAGTGCATTTTAGCTTTAGTTTTTTAGTGGTAGTTGGGATTGTCTACATTGTAGCGAGACTTTCATAAATTAATACCTTGTATGGTGGCATGCATGTCGTATAATTAACTAATTATATTCTAGGTTTTAATATGGTATGTATGTCATGTAATGCAGATGAGTCAGCATTGGATGTACAATGCTGATCGCCGCTCCTAAGAGTTCATTGAGGGCGTGCATTCTTTCTTACGTATGGCCGAGGCAAACAAATGCGATGGTTTCATGTATTGTCCATGTGCCATATGTAAGAATTTGAAGGAATATGCTAGCTCAAGGAGTCTTCATTCACACTTGTTGAAGTCGGGTTTCATGCCAAACTATATTTGTTAGACGAAGCACGGAGAAACCGGGGTTGTAATGGAAGAAGGTGAAGAAGAACAATGTGACGATGATGATATTATTGCTGAATATGGTGCCTTCAATGATACTGTAATGGGGGAAGCTAAAGAAGAGGTAGAGGCAGAAGATGAGCCCGCTGATGATCTTGGTCAGGCCATTCGTGACGCACAAAGAGAATGCAAAACTAAAAAGGAGAAGATCAAGTTCGAGCGCATGCTAGAGGATCACAAGAATTTGCTATACCCAACTTGTGATGCGGGGCAGAAAAAGTTGGGTACCACACTGGAATTGCTGCAATGGAAGGCAAAGAATGGTGTATCTGACAAGGGATTTGGGGAGTTACTGAAAATCCAAAAAAAGATGCTTCCGAAGGATAACGAATTGCCCGCCACTACGTATGAAGCAAAATAGGTAGTCTGCCCTTTGGGATTAGAAATCCAGAAGATACATGCATGTCCTAATGACTGCATCCTCTACCGTGGCGAGGAGTACGAGAAGTTAGATGCATGCCCGGTATGTCATGCATCGCGGTATAAGATCAGGCGAGATGACCCTAGTGATGTTGAGGGCGAACGTCCCACGAAGAAAATCCCTGCCAAGATTATGTGGTATGCTCCTATAATACCACGCTTGAAATGTCTGTTTAGAAACAAAGACCATGCAAAGTTGTTGCGATGGCACAAAGAAGACCGTAAGGTAGACAATATGTTGAGACACCCTGCTGATGGGTCCTAGTGGAGAGCAATCGATAGAGAATTCTCGGAGTTTGCAAATGATGCAAGAAACTTAAGGTTTGCTTTAAGTACGGATGGTATGAATCCTTTCGAGGAGCAGAGCAATAGTCATAGCACTTGGCCTGTTACTCTATGTATCTACAACCTTCCTCCCTGGTTATGCATGGAGCGTAAGTTTATTATGATGCCAGTGCTCATCCAAGGCCCAAGGCAACCTGGCAACGACATCGATGTGTACGTGAGGCCACTAGTTGAAGAACTTCTACTTTTGTGGAACAGACCAGGTGTACATGTGTGGGATGAGCACAAACAGGAGCACTTTGACCTATGAGCATTGTTGTTCGTAACAATCAATGATTGGCCTGCTCTAAGTAATCTTTTAGGACAATCAAACAAGGGATATAATGCATGCATGCACTGTTTCGATGACATTAAAGGTATATTCTTGAAAAAATGTCGAAAGGTCGTGTACCTTGGCCATCGTTGATTTCTTCCTACGAATCACCCCCTAAGAAAGAAAGGCAAGCATTTTAAAGGTAAGGCGGACCACCAGACCAAGCCGGGCAACCGAACTGGTGAGGATGTACTCAATATGGTCAAGGATGTGAAAGTAGTATTTGGAAACGCACATGGCAATGAACCTATTCCGAACGACGCCGATGGTCACGCACCCATGTGGAAGAAGTCTATATTTTGGGAGCTACCCTATTGGCAAGTCCTAGAGGTCCGTAGCGTGATCGACGTGATGCACCTAACGAAGAATCTTTTGTGTGAACTTGCTAGGCTTCTTGGGTGTGTATGGGAAGCCTAAGGACACACTTTAAGCACGACAGGACCTGTGATGTTTGAAAGAACGAGACAACCTGCATCCAGAAAAGACAGATGATGGAAATAAGCAAACATATTATGGCCATCGTGGCATATCCTCACATACAAAGGGTACGAGATAAATGGGAATACATTTTACATAGTAGCCCAAGATAAAAGGAGCACCAACCAAAATAGTGGTGTCCGCATAGATGCCACCGACCCTAATGGAAATAAGCAAACATATTATGGCCGCATAGAGGAGATATGGGAACTAAACTATGCACCTACTTTTAAGGTACATTTGTTCAAGTGCCAATGGGTAAAGGCGACTAGAGGCGGGGTAGCAGTCGACAACTAGTATGGAATGACAACCGTGGACCTCAACAATATTGGGTACAAAGACAAACTGTTCGTCCTTGCCAAGGATGTGAATCAGGTGTTCTATGTCAAGGACATGTTTACAAAACCAAAGAGAGGGAAAAACAACAACGACCCAATTAATGAGCCAAAGCGCCACATAGTTCTTTCAAGGAAAAGAAACATCGTCAGAATTGAAGACAAGTCAGACATATCAGAAGATTATGAAAAAGATGACCGAATTCCACCCTTCACAGTGAACAAAGACCCAAGCATCCAGCAAATAATAAGGACACTCCATGTTTAATAGTGTGTATTAGAGGTATTATGTAATAATTATGAATTCAGAGATGTTTATTAGGTGTTTCCTTTTTTTGTATGTTCATATTAAATTTGTGTTTGATGGTGGGATTTCCATGTCGCTTTTGGACAATGAGTGATGAAAAAATGAAAAGATTTACGTTAAAATGATGTGAAAACAAATTTTCAATCGAAAACAAAAGTTTTAATGATTTAAATTAAACACTACATTTTTGCATTAATGAAATAGTAATTATTAATGACATTATGTTTCAATATTTATAAGAAAAAACAAAAAACTTTAGGTCACACAATTTTCCTGTGTGCAATAAAGCAAAAGTAAATCCATATTCTTTTAAAACAATTTTATGCCTTGTATTTAATTTACTATGCAATTAACAAGACTTTAACACTTTATAGAAAGAAATATATAAAAAACAAATGGAGCTTGAAACAGGCGGGAAGTGAAATTGTAGCCCAACTTTAGTCCCGGGTAGATCTACCACCCGGGACTAAAGGTGGGCTGCATTTTTTGTGGCCCGCCAAAATACCGGCCGGGACTAAAGGTAATACCTTTAGTCCCGGCTGGTATTACCAGCCGGGACTAAAGGTCTTTTCGTCTCGGGCGTTTATAGGAGCTGGTACTAAAGGTCCCTCGCCTATATAAGGCGACTGTTTCTTCTTCCTCCTCACTCTTCGTCTTTGTCGCCCATCGCCACTGTCGCCGCCGCCGCCCTCATCACCGTCGCCTGTGGCCACCTCATCATCCTTGACCTCGCCGCCGCCGGACCCGGTGCCGATCTTCTCCTTCCCAACCTCCGACGCGCTCTTTGACTGCGCGTGGTCCGAGTCCCACGACTCCCTCTACGCCGCCGCCTCCAGGGACGGCTCCGTGTGCCTCTTCGCCGCCGCGTGGCTCCCGTCGCCACAGAACCCTGTGCGCCTCCTCCGCGAGCACGCGCAGGAGGTGCACGGCCTCGACTGGAACCCCAACGCTGATCGCCCCGTGCACCACCAACGCCGCCGGCCCCAACGTACTGTGTATTGATATATATAAATTTGTTATATATATATTAGAGAGTTATAAATTTGTATTGTTATATATATAAATTTGTTATATATATATTAGAGAGTTATAAATTTGTATTTTTATATATATAAATTTGTTATACATCTATATTAGAGAGTTATAAATTTATATTGTTATATATATAAATTTGTTATACATACATATTAGAGAGTTATAAATTTGTATTGTTATATATATATTTGTTATACATATTAGAGAGTTTTAAATTTATATTGTTATATATATAAATTTGTTATATATATCACTTGCTAATAAATATTTCTAGAAAATAAGAAATCAAAGTTATGCTTTGGAGACTTGAATTTTGAGTGTAGTTATTTAATTAATTTTAAGCACATGACTCGATCCATTTTATAGATATATGGTTTTTATTTTTTATAGATATATCTAGTGGTGTAAAAGCTAGATGGCTGCCCCGAGAGACAACATGGATGAAGAAATGATGGATATTATCAACACCGACACTCAATTTGCCGATGGTGACCAGCAGGATGTAGATGACGGGAGTCAATACCTGGCTCTTGAAAATAAGCAAGAAAATATTTAGCAAGAAAATACTGGTGAGGTATATATATTTATATATATTTGAATATTATATATATATATATATTTGAATATCTATCATCTATTATGTGTACACATGATATTTATTTATTCTTTTTTATACGTAGCCTTCTGGATCGACGACCACAATGGCGAAAAGCAAAAATATTCGAGGCCCGAAAAAGCCATTGGAGGGGCACTACATAATATCGGAATTCAATATCGAGACAGGCGAACCACTTGGTCCACATGCAAGGAAATTCGTGCAACACTGTGGGTACCTTGTAAGGGACAGACTTCCAATCAGTGCCTGTGAATGAAAGCAAAAGATCAACGAGCCTCATGTTTGTTTTGTCTCTGATCTTGATAAGAATTTAATTTGGGATGATATCCTTCAACATTTCACATTGCAAGCGGATGATTATGATGATATCAACGATGATGAATTGAAGGAGCTAGTTCAAAAGTGGGCTATGAAGAAGATGGCCACACAATTCCAGACTTGGAAGAAATCCCTATACATGAAATACGTCAAGGAGAACCTAACGCCCAATTTCAATACTAGGGGCCCGCTCACGAAGTTGAGGCCCTAATGGAATGATTTTGTACAGTACAAGACATCGGAAGAGGGTGAGGAACAGGTGAGAAGGAACCAAGAGAATGCCCGACAGAAGGTATACCACCGTGGCATGGGATCAGGTGGCTACACGATTGCCATTTCTAAGTGGGAAAAATGGAAGCGGACATTCTTACCAAGGGTATCACACCAGAATCACTCAATTGGCCCAAACACGTGAAGAATTGGTTTTTCGCTCATGGGGGAAGACTAGACCTAGAGACTAGGAAGCTGGTTCATGGCCCAAAACTCAAAAGAGCAACACAAAGATTTTCTTATGCTCTATAAGCTAAAGCTATTGGTGCGTTCAGGCCCAATAGAGAGAAGGATGAACTGACGTATGCCATCAGGACTGCTGAACACAGTGGCCGAATAAGAGGTTTAGGACCGAACATTTCTTGGGAGCATGGTTTCCCTGACGATAGAGATACCTACAGAAGCCGGTAGAGAAGGAAGGATGAGGAAGCAGCGCGGATCAGCAGGTTGGAGGAATATGTTCGTGAGTCATGGGAGGCATTGCTTCAAGCATAGGAGCGCAAAAAAGATATGCAAGCTAGAATGTAGGAGGAAATGATAAAGCAAGTGTGAATAGCAATGAGTGCCCAAAGGCAGGCATCTGATCCAGGAATCAACATTAATATTAGCCCCCTGATTAGTTGAAAAGCAGCTGCGCTTCCACAGAGTTGCCAAATCAAGATGACACAATGCTATGTTTCCCCATGGATGACATCACTGCGCCGTTTACATCATGTGAGCTACATATTACAAAAGGGAATGCCACAATCATGGTGGCTCTTGGTGTTTTTTCTCCTCCAGATCCTACCTAGACACCAAGAATCCATGGGGCAATAATACCACCTGGATATGTTAGCGTCTCAGTGGATAGAGTTAACAAAGGTTTTAGTGATCTGGCTCTTGACATTCTAGGAGGTGATGGGGAGAAAACTCTAGGAGAAGCAGAGAAGACATTCATACTATGGCGCAAGCGCTACATCATTATTCCCGAGGTCTCTAGTCCACCGCCGCTTCCTCAACTGCCAGACAATAGGTGAGGACAAAAGTGAACGAAACAATTTTTTCACTAATTTTCTATTAACATGCATGATTAATAATAACAATTTCTTATACCTAATTATTCTTTTTTGTACTCACACAGTAGGGCCTCCACCAACCTAAGTCCAATTATTCAATCTCCAGATCATCATAGTGCTTCGGGCAATGATTATGCAACGCCGCCACCGCCGCCACCTCCAAGGAGGTCTCCAACGGCTGCCCTGCCTCCCTTGATGACCAAGAAGCAGCTAGCTCCTAAGAGGTCCGCCCCACAAATGAAGCCATTGCCCACTGTTGATGCGGGACCCACAGGATACCCCGCAAGGAAGAGAGAAGATCTAGTCTAACTAGGATTCTTCCCATGTAATCCTAGTAGTAATACTACCCTGTAATTCTACTAGGACTCTACATTGTAAACCGACTAGGACTCTGGCCTCCTGACTATATAAAGGATGGTAGGGCTCCTTGGATCGGGAGTTCAGAGATGATGGTACAACACGACACTTTACAATCAATCCAACGCAAAGGCTAACGCCGACTGGACGTAGGGCTATTACTCGATCAAAGATCGAGGGTCCGAACCAGGATAAATTGACTGTCTCTTGCGTTAACTGTCGAGTTCCGCATATGCTGAAGCCCGAACATACTACCTCGGGAAAACCAGAATTCACTCACTCAGCTATCTTCTTCTTCATAAAACCAAAAGAAGACCTTGCAGGGGGAACCACAGCAGCAAAAACATCACCATCACCCTACGACGGGAGTAGCGCGGCCGGTACTGGAGCCCCAGAAGAACTCGAACCCGATGACCGCTTACTACAAGGGAACAAAACCAAAGTCAAAACAAAAAGAGGGTTTCAACAACAGCAAAACAAGAAAACAACTCACCGACGAGTAACAAGGGCGGCATCATCACCCTCTTCTTCCTCACTCTCGACCAAGGCCACCATAGCACCAGCTAAAAAAGGACAAAAGTACTCGGTCAAAGATAAAAACAAACAACAAAAAGACAAAACATGATTATATTCTCACCTTAGGAGCACGCTACCTATAACTGGAGTACCTGGATGAGTACTCGGCTGGCGAGATTTCTTGGAAGCAGGCAAACCAGAGGAAGAACAATCCTTCTGTCCCCTTTTTCCGCCACTACGAGGAGCTCGAGGAACTGGACGAGGAACATACTCTTCATATACGTCAGAAAATGCGGAAGAAACACTAGGAAGCATCATGGTAGTTTGAAACTTACTGGTCAAAGACGCCCTAGCAAGACTACCCCTATCCTCTACATTTGTAGGGCAATCATCAAGGGGAATCGGATCAGTGAAATTACACCCCAATTTCTATAAAAGAGTAAAACAAGACAAGGAAGATTAAGCAAAAAGTGGATACACCAAAAGACACACAAAGTACCCGCATAAGAAAAGAACAACTCACAGCAGGGGGTGGGTTGTTAGCACTGTACTCAAGGACAGCAAGCAGAACAATGCTTACTCCTTTTAGCATCTTCTAAAGACGCTCGAGCACTTCCTCATCAGTCAACTCAAGGGCAGGGACCATACGAGAAGGGTCCTCCGCCTCAGAGTACTCAAAACTGTAATTTTCTCGCTCCTTCAAAGGTTGAACTCGGCGGCGAAGAAAACTAGAAATAATCCCAAAGCCGGTCAAGCCTTGCTGTTTCAGAGTACAAATCCTCTCAAGAAATGGCTTGATCGCCTGGAGCTCAGTCGTCGTCATAGGATTCTTTTCCCATCGGTCATTAACCAAGGGACTAGATCCAGAATGAACGGAAAGAGGAGGAATCAAATTGGCAGCATAAAACCAGTCGGCATGCCAATCCCTCATAGAATCAACCAGGTCATAGTCAAAGAATTTGCTCTTAAGACCCTAGCAAAACTGAATCCCGCAGCCACCAAGAACATTGGTGTCATCGCGGCGGGGCTGTGGCTTCAGACGAAAGAAGTAGCGAAAGAGAGAGAGAGAAGGAGGAATTCCAAGGAAAGCTTCGCAAAGATGAACGAAAACAGAAAGATGAAGGACAGCATTGGGGGCAAGATGGTTCAGGCTAATCCCAAAATAGTTGAGAAATCGGTGAAGAAAAGCAGAAGTAGGAAGGCAAAGTTCGGCATGGATAAAGGAGACAAAAAGAATAATCACACCAGGACATAGAGTAGGGACCCGATGCTCGCCTGGAGCTTTCCAATCAGCAAACTCCTTGCTTTGGAGCAGACCATCACTCATGAGCTCGCGCAACTGGTCCTCAGTTGTGGTTGGAGCTAGCTAGATCTTCTGAGCAGCCCTCATGGCCATGAATTCTTGATTGTCAATAACGGAGAGCGATGCTTCCTCGTCGACAAAGGCCGCCTAGGACTTACTTGCCGACTTCTTCCTACCTATATACTAGCAAAAGCAATGGGGCACTAAGAATCGAGAAGGCTAAGACAGCAGCGCTCAGATGATGGCGGCAATGGCGATGGTGGAGCTTTGAAGGCTAGGGTTTCAAGGTAAAGGCAGGGTACCAAAGAAAAGGAGGAGAAAGGCCCTTAAATAGATTTTACACCAGTAAAAACGCAGCCCAATAGGCCCATTTTAACACGGAATGAGGACGCAACGGTCCATTTACTGACACAGCTAAAATGACGGATGGCGTAAATCCACACAACGGTACAGTTCAACGGGCAGATTTTAGACTTATTCATCCAGCACCACGGCAAAGTTATCATATTGCTACAAAAAGAACTCATCAAACATGAAGCAACGAAGGGTTACCTCACAAGGAACGCAACAACCCGGTCCTTATAGAAAAAACTCAAGAAACTCACAAACAACCAGGACATCAGCAGAACAAAGAATGACAACTCAGAAGACAAGATTCTTTCCATTATAAATGGTTTCAAAAAATAGAAGATTACACATCTTACAAGGCCCAACAAACTCGGTACTATGACAAGCAAGGTAGCAAAGAGGAACCCGGACACAGCTAGGCTCTGGAACGACTACGTGTTCCAAATTGCTACTTCGCAGAACAAATCGCACTCGGCTACACTGTTTTCTTCAAAGGACGGACGCAGTGCATCCAAGGTGGAAATCAGCAGCACGGCAGGACAACATGGAGCAGAGAAGGCCGGCAGGCATCTATCTACCCTAGTCCGATGTGATGCTAGATATGGTGTTGATCTACACCGGACAGTCTCAGGGCAGACGACGAGGATCAACCCAGAACTGCCAGATGAAGGAACGAAGCCCACATCACAAGACTTCCTCCAACTACCGCCACATAGCTCCTGGTACATTGCTGCTGCAGGATTAGTCTATCTCTAATCCCTATCACAAGACTTCCTCCAGCTACGACAAGATATACAAGAACTACAAAATACGCCCGGGGGCTGCTCTACTTCACAAACTACCATATTCATGACTACAGAGACTTTAGAACAAGCAACAAAAGGCTCAATGAATCAAAACAACACTCTAGGAGGGTATTTATAGACCAAAGGAGTGGTGCACATGGACCAGGAGCACCAACGAAACAAGCCTAACAAAGGACACAGTGAAAAGACAGAACTCAGTAATGGAGGACTCAGAAGTGAAGGAACAGTACTAAAAAACGAGCATATTCGGAAGAATATACCAACACTGTGCAACCCATGAACAAACAACATTTATACTCAACTACCACCATGCAACTACACCTGACAAACATCAAACTACTAGAGAATATGCCAAGACCCTATATCTGAGTTCTTTTTGAATAAAGGAACCCGGAAATGTGCTCGGGGGCTGCAACAGGAAATGTTTTCAATTCTTCAAACAACCCAGAATCAAGACCCTCCAACTTTTTGTTCCAAATAGCAAGAGGCTCGGGGGCTACACTCATTGAGTGCACTTTTTCTTCAAAAAAGCGCACATCACTCAGAAGACTTCTTCAGAACAGGAATTTTCAAACAACATAAAAATTTAGGACCATCCAACTTTTTGTTCCAAATAGCAAGAGGCTCAGGGGCTACACTCAGTGAGTGCACTTTTTCTTCAAAAAAGCGCATGTCACAGAAAAGACTTCTTCAAGGCAGACCACTTCAATACCTTACGACAAAACAAACCCGGACCAAACCATATCCGAGTTCTTTTTGACCTTCAATGAAGAAACAGATCAAGACAAGACCCTCTAGCTCCTTATTCCAAATAGCAAGAGGCTCGGGGGCTACACCCAGATGGATGAACTTTTTTCAAAAAAGCACACACCACTCGAAGATCCAAAGAAGTGCTACATGGTTTCACTCAAGAAAGCACTCGGACGACCTTTGTTCCTACTCGACAAGAAGAACGAGACGAGGCTTCTAGATTTCAACCATGAAGTGCTCGGGGGCTTGTCGATGCGGGACCCACAGGACACCTCGCAAGGAAGAGAGAAGATCTAGTCTAACTAGGATTCTTCCCATGTAATCCTAGTAGTAATACTACCCTGTAATCCTACTAGGACTCTACATTGTAAACTGACTAGGACTCTGGCCTCCTGACTATATAAAGGAGGGCAGGGCTCCTTGGATCGGGAGTTTGAGGGGAACAATTGTACGACACGACACTTTACAATCAATCCAATGCAAAGGCTAACGCTGACTGGACATAGGGCTATTACTCGATCAAAGATCGAGGTCTTGAACCAGGATAAATCGACTGTCTCTTGCGTTTACCGTCGAGTTCTGCATACGCCGAAGCCCGAACAAACTACCCCTGGTACCCCTATGGCAGGCTATCGGTGGTGATACATCGACACCCACCAGCTGGCAAAGAAGAAAGCCTCCTCTAATCTAGTTATTCCCCAAAAACTATCTTACGAGAAAAGTGAAAAGGAATTAAATGCTACAGTACAAAAAGATGTGAACAGTTTATTCGAAAAAGTAAGAAAGCAACGAGAAGCGAGGGAGAACTCAGAGAAACCGTACTTCTACCTACCTCCAGATCTTCTAAGAAAGAAGGTGGACCAGAAAAAGCAGGAATCTCAAAAGACCCTACCAAAATCGAACTACAACCGCTCTCTCACCAAGTCATTTGAGGCGGCACAGAAAAAGACTAGAGCAGGGAAAGGTGTTGCACAACTCGGACAATAATCACAACAATCAGTCCCCCCTCTTGTCATTTGTAATGAATATGGTTCAAACTTAGACTTACTGGACATCGATTTTGAGGACCTGCTCGGTTTTACGAGGATACTGGTTTGGACCTTGCCCAAGTGTTCACTGAAGGACCATCTGCTCTGAAAGTGGATCCTTGGAAGAAATTTGAACATGGAAAGAGTCTATACAACCCTGAGGCCTTAGGTGAACTGGGTACACAAATGTCCCTGCTAAACAAGTGGTACATGGTGGCGTGTGAACGGGGAGAGACCTTTGTTTCTGTCAGAGTTAGAAACCAACATTACTTCCGTGGCGATGACGTTATATATGTCGAGTTTTTAGAATTACACCAACTATGCCACCTGGACTCTCTCGACAAAAGTCTCATTAGCTGCTATTGTCTGTAAGTGTGATTATTTTCTACTATTAAAGTGTATATATATAAAGCTACATGTATATATAAATTATATATCCTCACACTATATTTTTATATATGCAGATATGAGATGACAGAACTCAGAAAGAGAAAGGATAATGATGTTGGTTTCGTTGATCCAAATGTCTTATTCAAACACCCTAATCCCTCGCCTGAATGGAAAGCTAAACTCGAGAAAAATCTCATGAGGTTCTTAGTGAACCAACAAAACAAGGACATACTCTTCCCCTACAACTTTAAGTGAGTGTTAAATAATTAATGTCGATCATATGGACATTTGTTCAATTATTTGCTTACTAGCTAAGCTATCTCCTATATATATATATGTTGACTCTAGTTAATGTCGATCATATTTGTGTATAAAAACATATGCAGCAATCACTGGATATTGATGGTCATTGATATGGCCAATAGTCGATTGAGCATCTTAGACTCGTTAAGAAAAGAGCAAACAGAGTACCAAGACATGATAGGTATTATCTAAGGGTAATTTGGTCTCTCTAGCAACTATATATACCCCGATATCTTAACTGCAATAATTATTAAAGGCCAAATTAATTTTTTATTTTATTAGGCGCAGTGTTTAGAAAAGTTTCATTGAGGAACACCACATGAAACTTTGCAAAGCGCCACTGGATGTAATCGCACACAAAGTAAGTACTAGCTATATATATATATATATATATATATATATATATATATATATATATATATATATATATATAATTCAATTAACACCATGCATGCTTTCAATTCACCGGATCTTTTTTCTCGTAAAAGCGGGTTCTGAGGCAAGAACAGGGGACCAACTACTGTGGATACTATGTTTGCGAGTTCATCATGGCGTACTCAAAAAGAACTCCTGAAGAGATCCTCAAAGTACATTATATAAATATATTCATATATTCACAATTTCTTTTATTGCTCGTATATATAAGTAATCACGTGACCAACACACACACACACACATATATATATATATATTAATACTTTTCCTTTAACTTTTATTGAAGACTCTATGGTTGAAGGAAAAAGTTATACGACATGACCAACTAAAAGCAATTCAAGAGACCATAGCTGGATTTCTTAATGACCAGGTCTTAAACCCCACCGGTGAGTTCTACAATGACATCAACGAAACATGGAAGCCAAACCAGATGGAGTGAATTTGTTATCCCAAGGATATGATAGAATATACAATGAAAGCTTTATTTATAATATATATATACATATTATATGTACATAAAATAATGTACAATATATGTATATGCATGTAATATATACGTTAGTTTCATACTTTAGTTTGTACAAAATGTTCAAACATTGTAAGCGTGTAGAATACGTATATTATTAGCAGCATAGAATGCGTATTCGAAAACCAAAACGAATCATCAATTGAAAATAGAAACAAAAAAAAGAAAAAGAGAAAACCTTTAGTCTCGGTTGGTAATACCAACCGGGACTAAAGGGCCGGCCCATGTGGCCAGGCCGGGAGGCCTCTTTAGCCCCGGTTGGTATTACCAACCGGGACTAAAGGTGGACCTTTAGTCCTGGGCAAGAAACCAGGACTGAAGGAGGGACCCTTTAGTCCCGGATTCGTGCTGCCGGTTGGGAAACCAGGACTGAATGGGGTTTCCCAACTGGGAGTACAGCTTGTTTCTATACTAGTGCGGACTGAAAGCATCTAGGCCCCTAGTTGGGTTTCGATGATTAATGACAATACAAGATTATTATGACTAACGTGTGTTTTGCAGAGGTAATTAAGTTAGGTCAAGGTAATGGAGATCGATTGGGCAATCGAGGTGGTCATGCCCCTATGATGAAAATTGTTTCGGTTTTCAAAGGATGGACGACAAGGTTAAGGATGACTAGTTCTAAGAGTCGATTGGAGTTGGAGTGACACTTAGAGTAGTTTAGGACTTTATTTTTCCTTTGGTCGTACTATTAAGGGGGGTATGGATGGGTAGCTTGACCTAGGTGAGTCTAGTGAGTTAGGTGTGATGCACACTTGTTAAAACTAGCTCTAGGTAGCTCCTACGAATGCCTAAGATCCTTTGGAGCAAACTTCATTCACATATGTTCGAGAGTTGGAAGTGAATGGAGGGTCAAATGCTGACTGGACGCTGGCTCCGGTGCGACTGGACGCTGGCCGCAGGGTCCGGTCAATTCATTTGATCAAGAGATTGCGTTCGGTGTGACCGGACGCTGGAGAGGTCAAGTGACTGGACGCTGAGAGGCAGCGTCCGGTCGACTCCAGTAAGGTTCTAGAGAAGGGAATCTGCGACCGAACACATCCGGTTAGTACTGACCGAACCCTGGGGGTTCAGCATCCGGTCGAGTACAGTAAGGTTCTAGTAAGGGTTTAATGCGGCCGGACACGTTCGGTCAGTGGTGATTGGACCCTACCAGTGTTCGGTCAACTCATTATCATTGGAATGCGGGTTGAACTGACCAGAGCTTCCGATCACCCCGCAGAAGCTCATAACAGTTCGTTTTTCAGGCTGCCTTATAAATAGAAGCTCCACTCGTGTGTGGAGTTACTTTTGCTCATTCCAACAGCTGAGAAACACGTTTGTGAGTGCCAAGAAGAGCAAGGTCCTAGTGAGGTGATTGAGATTTGAGAATCCAAGAGAGTAGCCTCATTAGTGAATCAAGAGTAGCCAAGTGTGCATCCATCTTCTCATTAGGCTTTGAGTGGTCAAGTGAGAGTTTGTGCTTGTTACTCTTGGTGATCGCCATCACCTAGATGGCTTGGTGGTGATTGGGAGCTTGGTGATCACCCAGCGGAGCTTGTGGGTGACCCAACTCAAGTTGTGAGTGGCTTTGGGTGATTCGCCGTGATGGAGTGTCGAAGAATCAACTCGTAGAGAGCACTTGATCCTTGCGCGGATCAAGAGGGAGCTACACCCTTGTGCGGGTGCTCCAACGAGGACTAGTGGGGAGTGGCAACTCTCCGATACCTCGGCAAAACATCGCCGCGTTCCTCTCTCTCTATTTACTTTGAGCAATTCAATACTTGTCTCTACATTCATAGAATTGCCATGCTAGAGTAAGTTTGGAACAAAGGTTGCAAGTCCATTGTGCGTTAGATTAATAGAAACACTTTTCTAGGCACAAGGGGTTAATTGGGGCTAACCGTAGGATTTGATTATTGCAAGAAAATTTAGAATTAGCCCAATTCACTCCCCTCTTGGGCATCTTGATCCTTTCAATTGGTATCAGAGCCTCGTGCTCACGTTTTTAAGCTTAACCGCTTAGAGCAAGATGTCTCACGGGGATGGACCTCCTCCTAACTTTGAGGGAGATGACTTTCCATATTGGAAAATCTGCATGGAGGCATACTTAGAAGCTCTAGATGTTGGTATTCTTAGAGCCGCCTCACAAGGCTTCCCAAAACCTCAGGATGCTACTAACCTACAAGGCGATGTGGTTAATTATGAAAAATGGAATGCAAAGTCTCGCAACACCATCTTTAGAGGCCTTTGCAAAGATGTGTTCAACCGCGTAAGGAACCACAAAGACGCCCGTGCACTATGGTCGGATGTTTGTGCGCTCCATGAGGGAACCAAGAGTGAGCGTGAGGAACGCTATCATCTTGTGATTAAAAAGCTAAATTCATTTGAGATGCTTCCCAAAGAATGTGCTAATGAGATGTATTCATGTTTGAATGTTCTTGTAGAGGAAGTCAATGGGCTTGGACTTACTCAAATGTCACCATCCGACATTGTGAGAAAGATCTTGAGTGTCCTCCCCATTGACAAATATGGGTATATTGTGACCGTGTTACACCAAGGTGATCTTTCCACCGCTACACCGACACAAATCTTGGGAAAGATCAATGCTCATGAGATGTACATGCACATCACGCCACAAGATGGCTCATCCTCTACCAAGAAGAAAGAGAAAGACTTAGCATTCAAAGCTAGCCAAGACAAGGGCAAAGCAAGACTTGAGTATGAGAGCTCAAGTGATGAAGAAGATGAAGATGAAAATCTTGCTCTCATGGTGAAGAAAGCCGCCAAGATGCTAAAGAAGCTAAATAAGAGTGGCATCAAGTTTGATGGCAAGAAGAAGAAGTTCTTCACAAGCTCTAGAAGAAAGCCAATCTCTGAAATGGATTGCTTCAATTGTGGTGAACTTGGTCATCTAGCACATCAATGCCCCAAGCCCAAGAAAGACAAGTTCAAGAACAAGAACAAGGGCAAGAAAGATGATTCAAGTAATGAAGATGAAGATGAGAAGAAGAAGAATAAGTCATACAAGAAGAGAGATGGCAAAAAGAGGGACTTCCACAAGAAGAAGAAGAGTGGAAAGGCCTTCGGTGATTGGCTCATGGACATTGATTCATCTAGTGGATCATCCGATGATGATAGTGACAATGAGAAGGTGGCCGCCATTGCTATTGATCTTCCATCTTCACCGCCACCATCACCATCATCCTCTACATACCTATGCCTTATGGCCAAGGGTGAACACAAGGTAACTAATAATGATGATAGTAGTGATGATGAGCAAGCTAGTGATGAAGATAGCGATAGCGATGATGATGATTCACCTTCATATGATGATCTTGTCAAAATACTAAGAAAATACACTAAGATCATTAGAAAGAGTAGAGCTAAAAATGAGAAGCTTGATGCTAAAAATGATTCACTCTTAGCAAAGTGCGATACATTGGAAAAGGCTAATGATGAGCTTAGAGAAACTAATGATGCTATATCATCTAAACTCAAGGAGCTCAAATCTTCTAAGAAAGAGCTTAAAGATAAACATGATAAACTTGAGTGGGTGCACAATGAGCTCATCACTAGCCACAACAAGCTAAAAGATGGGTATACAACTCTTAAGATTAATCATGATACTCTTGTTATTGCTCAATAATTTTTACCAAATGAGCCACATGATGCTACTAACCATGTTGTTAAGATTGATATAGCTACATCATGTGATGATTTGATTGATGAGACCATTGAGCAAGGATCTAGTGGCAAAGGCAAGCAAGTGGTTGAGTGCAATGACTATGATGAATATGTCAAGCTCATGAAAGATCTTGAAAGAAACTCTTGATCATGACAAAGAGTTGATTCTTGAGAATGAGAAGCTCAAAGAAGAAAACAAGAAGCTCAAGGAAGAGAAGAAAGATGATGCTCTAAAGGAAGAAAATAAGAAGCTCAAGTTGGGGAAAGAGCATCTCAAGATTGGGTTGAGCAAGTTTGCTAGAGGCAAGCACCTCCAAAGTGAGCTACTCATGAACACCATCATGAAGATGGATAGAAGTGGCAATGGATATGTGGCAAGTGTAGAGAAGAAGAAGGCTCAAGTTCAACAACAACAATCAAAGCCAAAGCCAAAGCCAAAGAGATGTTTTGAGTGTAGACAAGAAGGCCACTTTGCTCATGAGTGCCAAACTCCACCGCCACAACCCTTGCCCAAGCATGCTAGACCCTTTGCCTTCAATGCTCACTACATGCTTAGAAAGGACTCTAGTGGGAAGATGAAAGTCATGTTCTTAGGACCCCCTAACAAGAATAGGCCGAAGAAGATTTGGGTGGCTAAGTCACTTGTTGAGAAGGTGAAGGGCCCTCAACAAGTTTGGATTCCTAAAGCTTGAATCTCTTGTGTGTAGGTGAACTACAAGACCAGTGGAAGTCATTGGGTTATTAATAGTGGTTGCACTCAACATATGACCGGTGATCCTCATATGTTCACCTCACTAGATGAAGAGGTAGATGGACAAGAGAAAATAACATTTGGAGATAACTCAAAGGGCAAGGTTAAAGGATTGGGCAAAGTGGCAATATCAAATGATCATTCCATCTCCAATGTGCTATATGTTGCTTCATTGAGCTTCAACTTGCTATCCGTTGGACAATTGTGTGATCTTGGCTTCCAATGCTTGTTCACCGAGAAGGTGGTTGTTGTATCCAAGGTAGATGACAATCAAGTGATATTCAATGGATTTAGATACAACAACTTACATCTAGTGGACTTCACCTCCGAAGATGCAAATTTGAAAACTTGTCTATTCAGCAAAACAACACTTGGGTGGCTATGGCATAGAAGACTTGCTCATGTTGGGATGAGCTCACTCAAGAAGCTTATGAAGAATAATTTGGTGAGAGGGTTGAAGGATGTGAAGTTTGAAAAGGACAAGCTTTGTAGTGCATGTCAAGCCAGCAAGCAAGTTGCAAATACTCATCCAACCAAAGCTTTCATGTCGACCACAAGAGTGCTAGAACTCCTACACATGGATTTATTTGGACCAACAACATACAAGAGTTTGGGAGGAAATCTTTATTGTCTTGTGATTGTTGATGACTATTCAAGGTATACATGGGTATTCTTCCTTCATGACAAATCCGAAGTTGCATCTTGCTTCAAGAAGTTTGCCAAGAGAGCTCAAAATGAATTTGAAGTGAAGCTCAAGAAGATAAGAAGTGACAACGGAAAAGAATTTGACAACACAAACATTGAAGCTTATTGTGATGAAGTTGGGATCAAGCATGAAGTCTCCGCAACTTATACTCCTCAACAAAATGGTGTAGTTGAGAGGAAGAACCGAACTTTGATCACTCTTGCAAGGACAATGCTAGATGAGTACAACACCCCCGAAGCTCTATGGGTGGAAGCAATCAACACCGCATGTTATGCATCAAACCGCCTATTCCTTCAAAAGTTCCTTGGCAAGACACCTTATGAGTTGCTCAATGGGAAGAAGCCGGACGTCTCCTTCTTTAGGGTGTTTGGTTGCAAATGCTACATCTACAAGAAGCGGCAACACCTAGGGAAGTTCCAAAGACGTTGTGATATTGGTTTTCTTGTTGGTTACTCATCAAAGTCCAAAGCATATAGAGTATTTAATCATGCCACCGGCTTGGTTGAAGAAACATATGATGTGGAATTTGATGAATCTAACAGCTCCCAAGAAGCACATGATGAATCTTGATGGGCATATCTTCATTTGTCAAGTATATGTTGATGATATCATCTTTGGATCATCAAATGAAGACTCATGCAAAGAATTTGGTGAATTGATGTCGAAGGAGTTCAAGATGTCCATGATTGGTGAGCTTACATTCTTTCTTGGTTTCCAAGTCAAGCAAATGAAAGAAGGCATCTTCATCTCTCAAGAGAAATACACAAAAGATCTTCTCAAGAGATTCAAGATGGATGAATGTAAGCCAATCAAGACACCAATGCCTACCAATGGACATCTCAACCTAGATGAGGGAGGTAACCCGGTTGATCAAACTCTCTACCGTTCTATGATTGGTAGCTTGTTATATTTAACCGCATCTAGGCCCGACATCATGTTTAGTGTGTGTATGTGTGCTAGATTTCAAGCTAATTCTAAGAAAACACATTTAATTGCCATAAAAAGAATCCTTAGATATCTTAAGCACACACCAAGCATTTGCCTTTGGTATCCCAAAGGAGCTATATTTGAATTAGTTGGCTATTCCGATTCGGATTACGCCGGATGCAAAGTTGATAGAAAGAGCACATCCGGAGGGTGCCATTTGCTTGGTAGATCACTTGTGTCTTGGTCCTCCAAGAAACAAAATAGTGTGGCTTTGTCCATCGCTGAAGCGGAATACATTGCCGTGGGTACTTGTTGTGCACAAATTTTATACATGAAACAAACTTTACTAGACTATGGTGTAGTTCTAGAAAAGGTACCTCTTTTGTGTGACAATGAAAGTGCGGTAAAACTTGCAAATAATCCGGTTCAACACTCTCGCACCAAGCACATTGATATCCGCCATCACTTTCTAAGAGATCATGTTGCTAAAAATGATATATCACTAGAAGGTGTAAGAACCGAAGATCAATTAGCAGATATCTTCACTAAACCGCTAGATGAGGCTACATTTTGTAGATTGCGGAATGAGCTCAATGTACTTGATTTTAGTAACTTCACTAAAAATTGAGCTTGTGTTGTCCCTTGCATTCATTGTAATATACAACATGTTTAATTTTTGGTAATGCATATAGGGCTTGTCTAACATGGTTAAGATAACCGCCGAAAAGCGTGTGAAGAAGCTTAACCTTGGATCAAACTTGACAAGCAACTAGATTTACTTACAAGTATTGCATATGCATGTATGTTGTTTTTGTCGTTTTGTTCCATTTGCCCTCTTATTGCCTATTTTCTTAAAAAGAATTATAGCCTAAGGCAAAATATTTTGAAAAATATGAGGGTTTGAGAGAGGTCACTCAGATCAGTCCCAATTGGTGTTTATTTGGATCTTATTCAAGTTGGGACTTGATTGGGAACAGGCAGCATGAAGGAACATTGAAGATTTGCTGGAAACGGGTGACCGGACGCTGCACCGGACTCTGCAGTCAAGCGTCCGGTCAGTTCATAGGAGGTGAACTGCTGTTGAAGGAGTGACCGGACGCTACGTTTGTGCGTCCGGTCAGGAAGGGATCCAGCGTCCGGTCGATCTACATGGAGTTCAAGGCAACGGACTGGACCCTACCTGCGTCTGGTCAAGGACCACCGGACGTGTCCGGTCGTGATTCCAGAGGAATTGGACCTCTCTGGAATCGACCGGACGCTGGGTGGTAGCGTCCGGTCGCTACCACCAGAGCGTCCGGTCAGTGGATCTCGTGCGGCATCAGGTCTCTTAACTCTGTTTCCGTTTCTATCATGGGGGGACCCTCATATAACCTGATTCAATCTTGCCATGTGACTTAACCCTAGCCAACGCAAATCCCAAATCACTAAAGAGCTCGTTGCAACCGCTCCTGAGCCAACGCCGCCGTGCCTCCACCACCGCCGCGTCCACCCTGCTCTTCCCCGCGTCGCTCGCACACCACCATAGCCTAGCACCACTAGCTAGCAAGACCGCACGCCTCATCACGCCAATCTTTCCTGCACATCTGCCGTGCACGTCTGCTGCCACGCACGCGCCTCCACCGCGCCGATCCACCACAGTGCTTGGGCCAGCCTCCAAGCGCCACCGTAGCTGCAGTTCCCGTGCCCTAGCCCTGCCTCCTCGTTGGTAAGGCCAAATCCTTGCTCTTCATTTGTTTTGCTTGTGCCCTAGATCAATTCCCAAGCATTGATTTCAAATCATCTAGGGCCGCCGATTCATCGAAGTGGTTCGTCACCCTAACCCTAGCCAGTTCTGAGGTTCCCCACGTGATGTCTCTTCTTTTCTTGGATCGCCGATCGTCAGGTAGCATGCCCGTCGCTTCATTGTCGTACCTACATTGCTTGCTTCCTAGGTCTTTCGCATCTATTAGATATATTGTATTTATTTGTATATCCATCTATTCCATCGTGCAGCAAGTCAGTGCCGTTGAGGTTCTTGTGGCAGTTGTCAGTTAACTCGGAGCCAAGCTCACGAGTACGGATCGAGGCCAAGCCTCGGGAGTGTTAGTTTGACTGTTGATCTTTGTCAGCGGCAGTTCATCTTCTTGTCAGATCAGATGGCTCGCACCAAGAACGTTGGTGGTGGTCCAGGAGATGACGATCGGAGGCCCCCGCCTCGCTTGCTCACAGGAACCAAAGGCAAGGCGACTAAGCAGGTTACATCTAAGAAGCGCAAGTACCCGAACGCAGTTCCAGCAGTAGCAGCAGATCCTCCAGCAGCAGCAGCAGCAGATGCATCAGCAGCAGTTACTCATGTAGCTGCAGCTTATGGGATTTATGCAGCATGTAGTAACAGCACTTGGGGCCCCACAGCCACAGCCTTCGCCCCAGCTTGGTCAGCCTGCCACCACTACGACAACTCTAGCAGTACAGCCCAGTGGGCTTCAGAGTCAGGGACAGCCTCCAGCACTGTTTGCTTCTCCCACAGTTCAGGTGTCCTAGTGGTTGTCCTTACCAGTGGTAGCCCCGCAGTTCACACCATATCATACGAGCTTCTCATCGGATCAGTCTTCCTCGCTATTTGTGCCTGACATGTCAGTCTTCAGGAGTCTTGGAGCATCCTTCAGCGAGTTGACTGGCATGCCTACACCGCCTCATATGCATACCGCCGGTCCTTCTACAGCAGCCCCTTTCGCCATGACTACTCAGAGGCTCCCTTCGTCTATCGCCTCGTCAGATCCTACAACAGACGTCCTAGCAGCATCATAGGCAGCACCTGCCCCAGCTCAGACCTAGACTGCTTTAGAGATGCTTCCAGCCACAGAGGGTCAGTTAGTACAGAGCTCAAGGTCAGATGATGATGGTGCCTAGTTTCATCTTGCTCCACGTACTTCAGCGCCCGGCTCATCCGCTGTAGCCCCGCCGACCGACCCTTAGGTTTTGGTGTTTGACGCCAAAGGGGGAGAGGGTTCGAGTATGTAGACTCAGGGAGAGCGACTTTTAGGGGGAGCTAGTTATCTATTATTAGCTTATTATATACATTTGGAGTCTTATTTGTGTGATACACTATTACGTTTATGCATTTGTGTGTTTACCTTCATGCATACTATTATATCTATGTGATAGTGATATCTACGTGATTCTGATACATGACATGTGTGCTCTCTACTTTACATTATTTATATGTCATATCACTTGTGTTATGCTCATTTGCCTTTGCTTCTGTGTTTATATACTCCGATGCAAATGAGCCTTATTACTTGTACTCATGCTTATTTCATATCTTTTGAGTACATCATGTTGGCTTGGGTCATATAAGCTTGACTAACACTTTTGTTCTTATCGACAAAAGCTTATATGAACCAAGCCCATAAAAAACCTCACTCTTTCACATACTCGAGGTGGTATTGTCATCAATCACCAAAAAAGGGGAGATTGAAAGCATCTAGGCCCCTAGTTGGGTTTCGATGATTAATGACAATACAAGATTACTATGACTAACATGTGTTTTGCAGAGGCAATTAAGTTAGGTCATGGTAATGGAGATCGATTGGGCAATCAAGGTGGTCATGCCCCTATGATGAAAATCGTTTCCATTTTCAAAGGATGGACGACAAGGTTAAGGATGACTAGTTCTAAGTGTCGATTGGAGTTGGAGTGACACTTAGAGTAGTTTAGGACTTTGTTTTTCCTTTGGCCACACTATTAAGGGGGGTATGGACGGGTAGCTTGACCTAGGTGAGTCTAGTGAGTTAGGTGTGGTGCACACTTGTTTAAACTAGCTCTAGGTAGCTCCTATGAATGCCTAAGATCCTTTGGAGCAAACTTCATTCACATATGTTCAAGAGTTGGAAGTGAATGGAGGGTCAAATGCTGACCGGACGCTGGCTCTGGTGCGATCAGACGCTGGCCGCAGGGTCCAGTCAGTTCATTTGATCAAGAGATTGCGTTCGGTGCGACCGGACACTAGAGAGGTCAAGTGACCGGACGCTGAGAGCAGTGTCCGGTCGACTCCATTAAGGTTCCAGAGAAGGGAATCTGCGACCGGACGCTTCCGGTCAGTACTGACCAGACCCTAGGGGTTCAGTGTCCGATCGAGTACAGTAAGGTTCCAGTAAGGGTTTAATGCGACCGGACGTGTCCGGTCAGTGGTGATCGGACCCTGCCAGCGTCCGGTCAACTCATTATCACTGGAATGTAGGTTGAACTGACCGGAGCATCCGGTCAACATGACCAGAGCGTCCGGTCACCCCGCAGAAGCTCATAACGGTTTGTTTTTTAGGCTGCTTTATAAATAGAAGCTCCACTCGTGTGTGGAGTTACTTTTGCTCATTCCAACAGCTGAGAAACACGTTTGTGAGTGCCAAGAAGAGCAAGGTCTTAGTTAGGTGATTGAGATTTGAGAATCCAAGAGAGTAGCCTCATTAGTGAATCAAGAGTAGCCAAGTGTGCATCCATCTTCTCATTAGGCTTCGAGTGGTCAAGTGAGAGTTCGTGCTTGTTACTCTTGGTAATCGCCATCACCTAGACGGCTTGGTGGTAATTGGGAGCTTGGTGATCACCCGGCGGAGCTTGTGGGTGACCCAACTCAAGTTGTGAGCGGCTTTGGGTGATTCGCCGCGACGGGGTGTCGAAGAATCAACCCGTAGAGAGCACTTGATCCTTGCGCGGATCAAGGGGGAGCTACACCCTTGCGCAGGTGCTCCAACAAGGACTAGTGGGGAGTGGCGACTCTCCGATACCTCGGCAAAACATCGCCGCGTTCCTCTCTCTCTATTTACTTTGAGCATTTACATTGAGCAATTCAATACTTGTCTCTACATTCATAGAATTGCCATGATAGAGTAAGTTTGGAACATAGGTTGCAAGTCCGTTGTGTGTTAGATTAATAGAAACACTTTTCTAGGCACAAGGGGGTAATTGGGCTAACCATAGGATTTGATTATTGCAAGAAAATTTAGAATTAGCCCAATTCACCCCCCTCTTGGGCATCTTGATCCTTTCACAGACAACATATTAAGAGGAGATCAACAACACATGTGAGCACGGCTTATGAGTTCGGGTCATGTACACGACCCAATGCGTTTTAAAATCAGACTCCATATCACGCTAGACACGAGCTATTCTAACTCGTATAAGTACGGATTATATATATAAGTCCGGATGGAAGAAACTCCCCATTGTCCGATAGTTAGAGGGAGACGGACCAAAAAAATAGATGGACCAAAAAAATGGGTCGAAATTTTGCCTCTTTATTATTAGGTATAGATATAGATGTTACACCAACCTCCTGCTAAGCACTACCATGAGTGAGGTTAGCTAATTTTACATGGATTGGCAAGGATACTAGAGATGTAAGAACAACCGGCTGATGGGGTTTTGTAGTGCCGTC
Organism: Miscanthus floridulus; assembly: GCF_019320115.1. Classification (NCBI taxonomy): domain Eukaryota; kingdom Viridiplantae; phylum Streptophyta; class Magnoliopsida; order Poales; family Poaceae; genus Miscanthus; species Miscanthus floridulus. Next base: position 65,740,933 of record NC_089584.1, read on the forward strand.
ATTGACTCTCTCAAAGCCGAAGGTGAGACGATCAGAAAAACGCAACAGCTCCTGAAGCATCGTGGGGGTATAGTAGGGTTAACTCTTCTTGGCTTCCCTAAGTAGGCTCGGCTTATGTTATCTCCATGTTTAGCCCATTGGCCCATTCTAACAATAATTTAGTAACTTTTATACATGATGTCACAGATGTGCTCGGCTACATAATAGGGGATGCTCGCAACAAGCACTACCTCATTTTATGAGGTGAAAGAGTGTGAGGTGAAAGGGTCTAAGAGTAGTGGGTGTGTTCAGTTAAACTAGTGTAAGAGGTTAAGTAATGAGACATTTGTTTGTGAGGACTTTATTATGTACCTACATATTTATTAGTTAATTTGTCCTTTCTAGTTATATATATATGTTGTGTTGTATCTTGCGAGAAATGTCTAGTGTGTGAGAAATGAAAATTGTCATGTGGTATTAGACATGCAGTGACACTCGACAATTCACTCTTGGGTGTGCACTAGTCCAGCAGTGGTGTCATGATTGGCCATGGCCTAAACCAGCAGTGGCACTCATCGTATCATTGTCAGTTGATGATCTAGTCCAGCAGTGATAGTCATTAATATCACTGCCGGTTTCTACTATGAACCAACAATGTTGTGACTTTATCACTGTCGGTCACCCACCCGGTAGTGATAGGCCACCTCATCACTGCCAACTAACCTATGTCGGCATGGATTTCGATAGTGATGGGGGCTTTCGACGCGACAATGATTATTAGATCTAGCCTAGTGGCTCCTCTATACAAAAATAGCTCTAGCTCCTCTAGGCTCTTTGCAAGGAGCATTGCCACTCCTTGCAAAGAGCCACAAGAAGCTGGAGCAGGAGCCCTGCCAAACGGAACCTAAGACGTGCCTCCTCGTCTTGAAGACAAGCTTGCTTGGGGGTCTCAATGTTGAAAATTCTAGCGGGAGCAGCCATGAAAACATTTTGAGAAGGGCTTAACCTTCCCATGCTCTTCTCATCCGAATCAAACTGAAGGATAGGGAGGATGGATTTCTCGACCTTGCCGAATGGCAGGGAGCCAAGTTGCAAAGGTGAACACTACAACGTGTGACCTTAGATGTCATTTTTTTATAATGACAGCTGACCGAATTGTCATTACGGCATCATGTTTGATGACGTTTTGTAGGGTGTGTAACAAGTAGAAATCATCATAAACAATGGGCAGTGGTATTCAGTGATGAATGCTATTTTTTCATAAGAGGCTCTAACATGGACTAAGGGTTATGTTTTGATGAACTGACACTATGGGATATATCGCCCTTCTCAAGAGTTTGCATCTCAATACTTGATCTCACTTATCTTACTGTATTTACATTTGCCAAAATAAAGGAATAGTGCACAAAACCTGAGAACTAAGTCTGAGATTTCCAAGCTTAAACAAGAGACGGCATATATTTTTTGACACAAAAATCATGGGGGAGTTCCCCACGGTGAATAAAATTTTACAAAACAGCATTCCAAGGGACCGCACGTCCTCCCCCCGGCGATGTCCGGACGCAGGTCCCAAATAATGTTGTCCCCCACCTCGCCCCTGTCTCCGTTCCCCATCGTGGCCCATTCCCCACCGCACCCCTGTTCCAAGCGCACGAAACACTTCAAGTGCAACATCGCAAGATTATGTAAACTATGTAGTGTAATATTGGAATATAAATACTACAACACCGCAAAACTACGTAGTGGAACATCGAAAATTATGTATTACAACATCGAAAATTATATACTGCAACATCGAAAAATTTTATACTATAACATCTCAAATAGTAGTACTGCAAGGTCGCAAAATCATCCATGAAACATGGAAATAGAAACATCTCAAATCACTTTTCAGTGCTACAAAATTTGAAAAAGGTAATTTCAACAATTAAAATCCCCTATTGCAACAATCCCATCATTAGGCCTCCCTTTCTGCAACACAGAAAATCACCTATTGCAACATTTGAAAACCATCTATTGCTACATCCCAAAAATCCTCTTGCAACACAGAGAGATAGCAAGGGCATACAAATAGCAAGGGGATGGGTTCGAGGTGCAAGCTTCTTTAGCCCCTGGCCCATAACCTTCGAGCTCGCTGGAAGGAGGAGGGAATAGGACCCTAGAGCTCACTGAAACCCTAGCCACTGCCGCATCCCTCAGATCTAGAGGAGGCGGAGGAGGAGGGCTCAGATCTAGAGGAGGAGAGGAGGAGGGCTTAGATCTAGAGGAGGACCGACCTACCTCGTCAGAGCCACCACTGTCATCCTCGTCTCCAGTGGGGGAAGCGGGAGCTAGGTCTGCTAGGGGCGCGGGGTAGCAATGGAGGGGATAGGGAGGGAGGGAGGGAGCATGGGCAGGTGGGATAGTATGTAGCTTGGCACGGTTGCAGCGTTCGTCTCAGGGGCGCTAGCATGATAGATAAGCCTAGTGTTAAAGCACTTGTATATTTTTTGCAATTTGCTTTCCTTGGATTCCAAGCCTTGTATTGGGAATATGCTTAGCATCTACTTTAGTTGTTAGAATATGCTGGAGCAGGTAGAGAGGCCCTCTACCTATAAAAATAGGGGCAATGCTATTGTAAGAAAAAACTCTATTACATTACAATTCCAATAAGTGGCCAAGGGCCAAGTTGCCCTTTGCTAGTTTCCAAATCTAAATCTAAGATCTATTTGGGCCAACAATTGGTATTGGATCCTAGGGTTCTTGAGTGAGCAGCCATGTCCACCGCCAGCTAGATCGAGATTCAGATTTGGCGGTGGACATGGCTGCTCCAAGGAACGTCGCCGGTGTCCACATGGTGGCAAGAAGGAGGAGGAGAAAGGACCCCGGGCACAGGCTAGTGCTAATGGCGGCACCGCCGGTGAGCGCAAGGTGACCCAGGATGACACCTGCCTCAACTATAGCAAGTCTGACCATTGGGCCTAGGACTACCACCTTCCTTCATGCCGCAGTGGGCAAGCTCATGTCGCGCAAGCTGAGGAGGAGGATGCTGCCCTATTCCTGGTGCACGGGTGCATTGAGCTACAGCAAGAAACAGGGGAGGGGGAAAGCTCAAACTTTCCCCTTCCTGCATCGGCTGGCTCCGCCCTACTCCACCTTGATGAACCGCGCACCCACGCCTTCCTCGACAATGGCATCGGTGATGACATGATCGATGGCTGGTACGTTTACATCGGTGCTATGCACCACATGACTGGTCAACGTGAGTTCTTCTCTGATTTGGACTTTGATGTGAAGGGCTCCATCAAGTTTGGCGATACCTCTGTCATCCAGATCAAGGGAGTCAGCTCAGTCATCTTTAAGACCAAGATGGGGGAGCACCACCTTCTCACCGGCGTGTACTACATCCCGGCCATGAGGAACTCCATCATTAGTGTTAGGTAGCAGGGTGAGAAGGGGTCATGGGTGGAGATCGAGGACAGTGTGCTACGTATCTAGGATAGAAGCCGCCATCTTCTCACCAAGGTGAACTGGGGAAGCAACCACCTTTATGTGCTTCATGTGCAGGTGGTGCACCCCTTTGCCTTGCCATGCACCAGAATGATGAGGCATGGTGCTGGCATGAGCGTTTTGGGCATCTTCACTTCGAGGCCCTGAAGTAGCTCGACAAAGAGGAGATGGTCCGTGGTTTGCCCCACGTCGACCATGTTGAGCAGCTCTACAACACCTGTGTTTTGACCAAGTAGAAGTGTTAGCCTTTCCCGTGTCAAGCCTCCTACCGTGCCACCGAGAAACTCAAGCTAGTGCATAGTGACCTCTGTAGTCCTGTGTCATCGGCCACACCTAGAGGACGCCGCAACTTCCTACTGCTCGTCGACGATGCCACCCGCTACACATGGGCCGTGTTGCTTGACTCCAAGGTGGCAGCTGCTGATGCCATCAAGTGCCACCAGGTAGCTATAGAGAAGGAGTGCGGACACAAGCTCAAGGTCCCGCACATGGACAATGGCAGTGAATTAATGGCGTACTACACCGATGATGGGGATGAGTTCCACTACTTCGCACCCTACACACCGTAGCAGAATGACGTGGTTGTTTATGGTAGTTAACAAACATTATAAACCATCAATATAACATACATAAGGGCATAAATATAATCACCAACGAAGGTCTAGCGGTTTAAACTAATAAATTCCATGAGTTTTGGTGAATATGTATTTTTTGCTAGGTTTATCTAGAAAACTGTTAAGGTAAATCTAGATGTCAGACTTAATCATGCTTATCCATAGTGAAAATAACCCCAAAAGGTTCTAGAAGACTCGAGAGAACTCCACACCGAAGCAGAGGGTGAGGCGCCACCAGGTGGGGCCAGCCAGCCCCACCTATAGGCTAGCTGGCCCCTAGGGCCCACCTATCGGCCCCTGTTGCTATGTTGGTTCTCCACCACCTCCTAGATTGCATCTACGCCATTTATTCAAGTCAGTTTGATTCGAGGGCTCAGGATTAAAGCTCCGTCCTATATGTACCATCCCCTACCACACCCTGAGGCATAAGTCATTAGAGAAGATAGAAACCCTAATCATCCTCAGAGCTCCACCATATTCTAGGGCATAGCTAGTTAGGCTAGGTCTAGAGGGAGGCAAGTAGGTTTTGCTTGGATTCCTGATCATGTCAAGAGCGTAGTTTGGTATAATCTTTGTATCCCCTCTCTTTTGTATCTCTCATTACTTTTATATGGTTGCTACAATTGTTATGACAACATTATTCATATTGTTTATATTCCTAGTTATCATGTTCATGGTCTACTTTGATTATATATTTAGTATAGCTAGATTATCCTTATATTTATGCTTAAGTTCTTATAGCGCCCACTCTAAGGTGCCATGGGTGAGTGGTCGACATTGTGTAAGCGTGGTGCTTATAAGTTATCAATACATGTCCTTGTCAGACCTTCCCTATGGTAAAAATATAAATAATGATACCTAGAATACTCCTGGGTAAAGTGCTATAATGGTATAATTATCTGTGTGCTTGCAGATTACTTTCATTCATATATATCTATATATTCTTTCTAGTCACATAAAATAATAAAGAACTACTCTAATAGTAATACTAGGTAGTACCAACAAGCATCTCTGGCATTATAACTAGGGATGACAACCTGATAAAGTAATGTTAAGAGATGTAGACATACATTAGGTGACTACTAAAATAAGTGACAAGTTAATAAATACCAATAAGTATTTCTGGCGCCGTTGCCGGGGAAGGTAGCTAGGCAAAGGAAGTATTGATAAACTTATACTTATTGATGTGATCGAGATAACCATTGACCTCAGCTTAAACAAGCTTACCCTTGTTTTGTCTACTTTTATATCTTATGCAGGCTAATGTATGACCGGTTTTGACCTTCCGACAAATTACGTTGATGATCTAGAAGCATTACTTAAGAGCTAAGGCTAAACTCAAGCAAGTTTCAGCTTTAGAGTCGAAAGACAACCAAATAAGGCGAAGCTTAACACCAGAATTTGAAGCCATGGCTGACAAAACTCTCCATGAATTCTCTGCTCCAACTATAGCCAACATCCGTACTGGACCAGTGATTAATGTCGAAGACAATGGATTCGAGCTCAAGCCAGCTCTCATCAACATGAAAATGCCAGCTACTTTTATATCTTATGCAAGCCAATTTTATGGGAAGGCACATGAAAATGCGAGTGCTCATCTCCAATAGTTTCTAGAGATCTGCAGCACTTTCACCATCAAGAGAGTGACCAGAGACGCCATACTACTTCGCCTCTTCCCATTCTTGCTTTTGGGGAAGGCAAAGCAGTGGTTCTATGCCAACAAAGATAGAAATACTACATGGGATAACTGTTCCACCACCTTTCTAGCAAAGTTATTTCCCATAGGCAAGACCAATGCTTTGCCTAGGAGAATTTCAAGTTTTCAATAGCAACATGACAAATCTATCTTTGAGGCATGAGAACACTTCCAAGATTACATATTAGAATGTCCTCATCATGGGATGGAGAATTGGCTACTCATGTAGACTTTGTACCATAGGTTGACCAATAGTACCCATGAGACTATGGATGCTGCTGCTAGAGGAGCTTTTCTATCACTCACACTCCTAGCTACAATAGCTCTCGTAGAGAAGATGGCCTCCAACCAAGGCTGGAATGAAGAACGAGTTTAGACCTGCAAGAGAAGTGGAGGTATGCATCAACTCAAGGAGGTAGAGATGTTGTCTGCCAATATGGACCTACTAATGAAGAAGCTTGAAGACCGAGCCAATGAGAAGCAAGAAGTCATGCATATTCATGATTCCCGCATGACATGTGAAGAGTGTGGAAACACTAAGCATTCAGGGAACAATTGCCCTGAAATCCATGAGGATGTGAACCTCATCAACAACTACTTTCATCCTCAATAGAATCAAGGATGGAATCAACAATAGAGGCCAAACTACCAAGGTAACCCTCAAGGTAATAATTTCAATAATTTTAATCAACCACCCTTGAGTGAATTGATTTCTGTCCAATCTAAAATTATGGAGGGCTTATCTAGAAAACTAGCTTCCAATGATAGAGTTTTAGAAAACATGAATAATAAAATGGATGACCTCTCCTCTGCCATTAAAAACTAGCATAGCTTTAATAAAATGATAAAATCACAAATATCTTAGCTGGCTGCCGCTATTCCTCTGACCGACAAAGGTAAGATTTTGGGGCAATCGAAAGATCTAGAAACTACAAATTTTATCGATATTCACAATGCAGCATATTACTATATACAACCATCGATGGGAAGGTGTATAGATTATACCTTGCCAGAAAAGAAGAGCAATCCAGGAAGACCTATCATCCCCATCACCATTGGACCTCACATTTTTCTAAGAAGCTGTTTGTGACTTTGGAGCAAGTGTCAACATTATGCCTAAGGTAATTTATGATTAAATTAATAGAGATACTTTGTTGTACATAAATATGCATTTGGAACTTGCAGGTCTATCACTCTGCTACCTCAAGGGAGTTCTTGAAGACTCCATTGTTCGAGTGGGATAATCATATGTACCCACATATTTTGTTGTTTTGGAAACAGGTGGAGATGTAAGGGCACCCATCATCTTGGGCCGACCTTTCCTAAGCACCGCAAAAGCCATCATCTACACAAATAGTGCAAAGATCTGTTTCACAATCAAGGATAAAAATGAGAAGTTTTCTTTTAAGAATCATATCATGCAATCTCCTAGACATCCACAAACGCCATACCTGCACAAAGAGACAACAGTGAACAAAAAGAAAAATAATCAGAGAAGAAGGAGGAACAAGGTCAGGCAGCCATAAGAGGAATCAATTAACATGATCAACACACTCATATCAGAGTATGACCACCTCCTTGCTTCACCATTCCTTGATAAGAAGGATGATCTAGGTGTACCAATGATTGAGTGTACCATTGAATAAAGAATCTTTCACAAGACCTTCTGGGACATTGGGTCGGGTGTCAACATAATGTCCAAGGTAACGTATGAATATTTGTTTGGTGATGAACCATTGTTCCCTACATACATGCAATTGCAGATGGTAGACCAATCAATCTGATTTTTGGAGGGATAGCAAAAGATGTCATGGTAAGAATACATGACTAGTTTGCCCCTGCCGACTTCTTGGTTCTGGACTTGGGAGAAGAAGAAGATGATATGCCCACCATCCTTGGAAGACCGTTCCTTAACATTACCAACGTGATCATCTACGTCGGATCTAGACATGTCCACTTCCAATTCCCTAGAGAGAAGGTATGCTGCTATTTTAATAGTTATAACACTTATGTACAGCCAAAGAAGTCCCGCTCTAGGAGGAGACGTCGATCATCCCAATGCCAAAGGAATTAACTCCCCAAGAATGAATGGGAGGAAGATGAAGAACCTATGAAAGATGAACCTACTCTACCTAAGACCTATCCATAGACGAAGCAAGTGTGGAAGGAAAAGGTGACATCATCAGAGACACCATCACAAGAGGTGCAACCATCAAGGTCTCCATCTTCGGGGCTGATAGATGCATCCAAGGAATAAACAAGACCGGAGAAATTCCTGTCTAGAGGACTTAAAAATGTGAACCCTCGTCATGAGGTAACATGGGTAGTTATCCATATTTACTTTTTCACATTGCACGAGTTATTTTCACTTTAGCATATTTACTTTCTTTTGCATTTACATTATGTCAATAAAAGAAAGATAAAAAGTTTCATGATTGCATTTCGTCATTGCATTATAAATCCTAAGCCCCATGTGAATAAATCTACAGTGTAAATACCCATAGTAATATTCACTGTGGAGGCATAAAAATTAAAAATACCATGCATACATACTTTTCTGTTCTGCATATCATAAATTAGAAAATCCAAATATATTAGATAGACAACCTACTAAAATTTTGCCAATACAAAAATATTTCTAAACCGCAAGAACAACTAATCTCCGAACGGCTGACTGCTAACCCTTTATCCTAATCCGTTCCATGAGTTTTGGTATTCTTGTTGGCATTTTTTAGGATGACATGATCAAGAGCAAGTTCACCCTGTTGTCTTCATCCCACTCCATCCATGGATGAAGAGAAGGGCATCCACTGACAAATCTGCTCTGAGAAAGACCACATCAACATCCAGCTTGGGAGAGGAGCATCTCCCATGTATCTAGCTAAGTATTTCTTTCCCTTTTATTTATAAGTTTGTTATATACTAGTTAAAAAGAAAGAAAAAAAAGATGCATAACTAAAAGCAAAATAAAAATTTATCTTTGTCTTATATATATATTAGTAAGGTGTGATATAGAAAAATGAAAACAAAATAAAAAGTGTGTGTCTAGTTTTCTATTTTTAAGAGCTAAATAAATGGACTCTAAGGATAATCTCTTGCAATGAAAATGATGAATAGTTGCTCTGTCATAATTCCTTTCAAGTACCTAGTTTTTAGCCTTGAATTCTCCTGAGTTTTGGATAAGGCTGTTTTGATATAAGAATTTACTCTGAACTTGAAACTCGTGGGTACCATATGCTTGATCTAAGTCTAGGTAATTGACAGATATGATATGAGAAGGTCTGAGCTGCTATTTATCTTGTTCCATGTGATACTAAAGTTCTAAAGATTTATCTTTTGAAAAACATAAAAATTCTACATGACGAGCTTCTATATGACAAAGCTTGAATTCCTACTAGAGCCATACATGTTATTTAGGTTAGGAAAACTTCCACATATATGCTGCTTGTTTTGCATTGAGTTTAGTCAAGCGTTGTTGACCCTTATGAGAGGTTTGTCATGCTCTTAAAATCAAGATCACATACACACCATCCACATATGCACTATTCCTACACTAGGGGTAGGCGCAAAAACATGCCATTCCATCTAGATCCACCAAAATGTTCTATTCCTACACTCGGGGTGAACACCAAAAACATGTTTGTTAGGTTTCCACTCCAAATAAATGCTCTAATTTTTGTTGCTATCTCTCAAAAGTTTGTTGCAGAAAAGAGACATAGGGCTATGCAAAAGTTATTCATAAAAAAAGAAGAGAAAAGAAAAAAAGATGAAAAAAATAACAAGTGTCTAAGATATTGAAAACAATGGTTACTTAGATGCTCGCCTGAAAAAAGAAGAGAGATGAATAAGATAGACCATGTTCTCTTGCAAAGTTGTTTCCAAGTTCCTAAAGAGAGATATGTTTTCAAGGAGCATAGTAGAATTAGGTTAGCCACCATATATTTTCACCATACATCCACACACATGCACATCTTGATTTGATTGTATGACTCAACTCTCTTTAGATCCGAGGTTTGACTTTACAATATATGTATTGCAAGTATGCTCTTTTATGCTTTCTCCACTCCTATGAGCACCACATAAGCCTTAGTTTAAGGAAGAGAAAGGCATAACATCATTATTGCCTCGGTGAGTTTCCACAAATACCACATATATTGAGACACTTGAGAGTGTCATACAAAGGAAGCTCTGAGTTTTATTTTGAAAACTTATAAAAACTCTAGAATAATGGTTGAGCAATGAACTTGAGATATAGTGCTTGACTTGATCATTCTGTCTTTCAATTGCTCAAGACCCAGGTGAAGGCTAATAAGCCCCATGGCTGAAGGTAATATGGGTAAGTTTGAAAGTCAGATCAGTTCATTCTAATCTAGAGGAGAATTCTTGTTTGAATGCATGTGTACTTTTAAGGAGTAAAAACATTGAAGCAACTCCTGATCTATTTACTAAGTTTAGCTTTGCTAAGGGAGTAGGAAAGGTTAAGCTTGGGAGAGTTTATTGATGGTAGTTAACAAACATTATAAACCATCAATATAACATGCATAAGGGCAAAAATATAATCACCAACGAAGGTCTAGGGGTTTAATCTAACAAATTCCACAAGTTTTGGTGAATCTATATTTTCTGCAAGGTTTATCCAGAAAACCGTCAAGGTGGACCTAGATGTTAGACTTAATCACACTTATCCATAGAAAAAAGAACCCTAGAATGTTCTAGAAGACTCGAGAGGACTCCACACCGAAGCAGAGGGTGAGGCACCGCCAGGTGGGGCTGGCCGACCCCACTTCCAGGCAGGTCAGCCCCTAGGGCCCACATGTCAGCCCCCGTTGCTACGTCGGTTCTTCATCGCCTCCTAGATTGCATCTACACCGTTTATTCAAGTTGGTTTGATCCAAGGGCTCAAGATTGATGCTCCGACCTATATATACCCGCCCCTGCCACCCCCCTGAGGCATAAGTCATTAGAGAAGATAGAAACCCTAATCATATTCAGAGCTCCACCATATTCTAGGGCATATCTAGTTAGGCTAGGTCTAGAGGGAGGTATGCAAGTTTTGCTTGGATTCCTAATCGTGTCAAGAGCGTAGTTTGGTATAATCTTTGTACCCCCTCTCTTTTGTATCTCTCATTACTTTTATATGTGGTGCTTATACGTTGTTTACCTGTGGATACACCCTGTATTCTAGGTCATGTGGTAGATCATGGATGTTACACTCCCATTGAGTCCTTTGTAGTCCACTCCCCGAATATAGGTATAGAAGTAGGATCTAGTTATGAAGGAAGACAAGCTCTGTTCTTAATCTTCCTTAGTAATATCCCTTTTGTGTAGATATGAAGTTGATCTTTAGCCATGACTACTAGGTGTAATTGCACTAATCAATGTATGCTTTGACTTGTAATTAAGAATGACTTAGGAATTATTCCTCTAATATTCTACTTAGCCATGATAATGCCATAGAATGGAGTACTCTAAGTGATCAATGATTAATTATTATGTGCACCTAATGTTGTGTACGGTTAGTGTCTAGTAAACTCCACTCTTTGTAATCATGTTGTTTGATTCCAGCACTTCGCATTCGTTTGTTTCTGCTTATTTTGTGCTTAGAAATAGTTTAAGAACCATGTTACTCCCCACCCCTCTCTTGATTAAAACCCCTAGAGCTGTCCTCAAATGCACCCTCAAATGTCCTCGAGTGAAGATAATGATAGATGGAGTGGAATTTCAAGCAGATTTAGTAGTACTTAAGACAGAAGGTTTGGATATAATACTAGGAATGGATTGGTTAAAGAAACACCATGGCACTATATCCTACAGCAACAGAATAGTAACCCTAATGAATCACAAAGGATTAAAGGTAGAATGTCACCCTCATGCTCCCAAAGCAGAGCCAATGGTTTGTAGTATACAGGCAACAAGCATTGAAGTAGTACCAGTCGTATGTGAATACCCCGATGTGTTCCCTGAAGAGTTACCCGGAATGCCACCTGACATAGACTTGGAGTTTATAATTGATCTAATCCCTAGAACCACACCCATTGCAAAGAGACCCTACTGAATGGCAGCCAATGAGTTGGAAGAATTGAAGAAACAATTATGAGAGTTACAAGAGAAAGGATACATCAGACCAAGCTCATCCCCTTGGGGATCATTAGTTTTGTTCATGAAGAAGAAAGATGGCAGTCTCAGAATGTGTATTGACTATCGGTCACTCAACGAAGTCACCATCAAGAACAAGTACCCTCTACCAAGAATTGACAACCTATTTGATCAACTAAAAGATTCCAAGTATTTTTCCAAGTTAGATATGAGATCAGGCTACTATCAGTTGAAGATTCAGCTTAGTGATATACCGAAGATCACATTTGTGACCCACTATGGACAGTATGAGTTCACCTTAATGCTGTTTGGACTAACCAATGCCCTAGCATATTTCATGAATATGATCAACAAGGTATTCATGGAAGAATTGGATAAATTTATAGTAGTGTTCATCGATGACAATCTTATCTATTCAAGAAGTGTTGAAGAACATGAACAACATTTGAGAGTAATATTGAACAAGCTACGAGCACATGAGTTATACACCAAGTTTAGCAAATGTGAATTTTGGCTACAAGAAATCATCTTTCTAGGACATATCATCACCACAAAAGGAGTAAAGGTAGACCCAGCGAAGGTTAAGGCCATATCAGAATAGAAGAAACCGATGAATGTGAGAGAAGTTCGTTGTTTTCTAGGACTAGCGGGCTACTACCAAAGATTTGTTGAAGGATTTTCGAAGATCGCAAGACCCGTGACCACTCTAATGCAGAAAGGAAAGGAATTCAAGTGGATGGAAGCATGCGAGAAGAGTTTCCAAGAGTTGAAGACCTAGTTAACCACAGCCCCAATACTCACACTACCAGACATACACTAAAGCTTTATAGTATATTGTGATGCCTCTCGGCAAGGATTAGGATGCATCCTAATGCAAGATGATAAAGTAGTTGCCTATGCCTCCCGACAACTGAAGAAACATGAGGAAAATTACCCAACACATGATTTGGAACTAGCAGCCATAATGCACGCATTGAAGATATGGATACACTATATCATCGGAAACAAATGTGAGATATTTACATACCACAAAAGTTTTAAGTATATTTTGTCCCAGCCAGATTTGAACCTATGATAGAGAAGATGGTTGGAACTGATCAAGGATTATGACCTAAGTGTATAATACCACCCGGAGAAAGCCAATGTAGTTACAGACGCATTAAGCAGAAAAGCATATTGTTGCCACATGATGACCTTAAACCGAAGACCAGAGTTAGTACAAGATGTTTGCCAACTAAATCTGCAAAATTGTACTACAAGGTATCCTAAATGTCCTACATGTACAACCAACCTTGGAAGATCGAATAAAGCAAGCCCAAGACAAGGATGATGAAATACAACAACTCAAGGAGAAAAGTAGTAAGAAGGAACTTTTAGGATTCAGAGTCGACGAACAAGGGAAGTTATGGTATGAAGATCGGATATGCGTACCCAAGGATGAAACACTCCGAAGGTTAATATTAGATGAAGCACACCATTCAACATGTTCTATCCACCTAGGATCAACCAAGATGTACATGGACCTCAAGCAAAGATACTGGCGGACTAGAATGAAAGGAGATATTGTAGAATATGTCGCCTAGTGTGATACATGTAGACGAGTCAAGGCAGAACATCAATGACCCGCAGGACTACTTCAGCCATTGCACATCCCAGTGTGGAAATGGGATGAAATCAGCATGGATTTCATAGTGCGATTGCCCAAGACACCAAATGGACACCACTCCATATGGGTTATAGTAGACCGATTGACGAAAGAAGCACTCTTTATTCTAGTAAGGACTGATTACAAGGGTAACAAGTTAGTGCAACTATACATTGACAACATCCTTAAATTACATGGAGTACCAAGCCAAATAGTCTCAGATAGAGGGACTCAATTCATCGCCCGATTCTGGAAAAGCCTACACAAAGCTTTAGGAACACGCCTAGATTATATCTTAGCCTATCATCCACAAACCGATGGACAGATAGAAAGAGTGAACCAGATATTAGAAGACATGTTGTGAGCCTGTGCACTAACCTATGGAAAAGACTAGGAGAAGAGCCTTTCGTTCGCAGAATTCTCCTACAACAACAGTTACCAAGCAAGCTTGAAGATGGCAACATTCAAAGCCTTGTACGGAAGGAAATGACAAACACCATTAATGTGGTCCAAGGTCAGAGAAAGAAGCTTCTTTGGCCCCGACATGATTGAGGAAGCCAAGGAACAAGTGGCCAAAGTCTGAGAAAATTTGAAAGCTGCACAAAGTAGACAGAAAAGCTATGCAGATACCCAGAGAAGACCGCTAGAACTCCAACTTAGAGATTTTGTCTACTTAAAGATACCCCCAATTAGGGGTACTATTGGTATTTCTTAACGCATACAGAAATAATCTATAAGCGCACAGAATTACCATTGTAGCATTTCACCCAGGAGTATTCAGGGTATCATATTTCCATGAGAAACAGAGGTGTAAGAGCCTGATGCTTGTTGGTGTGACTTCTTTTATGACAATGGTGTCGCATAGCTCAAGGAAGTGTTGAAGGTGTGCACTTGTATCCTCACTAGGCAAACCATAGAACTGGTTTGCCTACACCATCATTATGAGGCCAGTCTGGAGCTCAAAATTTCTGGTGCTTGTGTTGACAGTGGGCCCAATGGGCACATTGGCAACAACGGGGGTGTAGTAGTCACGGAGTGACTTGGCCATGAGTGATGTAGCAGACGGTGCTGGGGTGACTGGTTCACTTGCCAGTGGAGTAGCACAAAAAGAAGCAGTATGAGACCAGTTCTTCCTTAGGAGTGCCTCAAGATTATCAATGTAGTTTTTTGGTAGGTTGTAACCGGTCAAACACAACAGGAGAAAACAAGCAGAGTTAGCCTGCATAAACTATGACAACCATTCATGCATATGATCATGATCATGTCCTACTAGATTCTTTTAACCTATGCCTTCCATGGCAATGGCACCAGAAATGCTTGTTGGCATTCACTACTACACTCGGACCTTTCATACAGCCACGTCATAACCCCTATCACAGTCGCATTTTGGCCTCGGTGGTAAGCTATCAACAGTGATGGCCATAGCCTTCACCATCGGCATCTTGGACCGACTGCGGTGTATACTAACACCGCCATATTAGCTTATGATCCATCCATGATTAGATCCTTACTTCCGTCGCATTGGAGCACGACCCAGCTGTGTATGTACACTAACATTGCCGCATTGCCAAATGATCCACCTATGTCGAGGCTATCAAAACCATCATGTGGGCACATCAACCGCCTATAGTGGTCACCAGCATTGTTGCCTTGTACTTTGACCCTACTGTCAGTGGTGCGGGTTCACTGTCGCTTTGATGGCTAAGACGCCTGTGTAGAGGTGAAGACCACCATCGCTTCAACGTATGATCTGCCAGTACAAAGGTTAGGGTCACCATCGCCTTGCACCATGATCCGCCTTTGATGATCGTTTAGTCGGTGTCGGGTTACTAAAGGATTCGGCGGTGATATACTTTTGATCCTCCCGCCTATGTATAGCGATGGTGTTGGATGTTTGCACCACCACCGGCAATGGTTATAAGAAAACAATGAACGGCACTTACATCCGATAGTGACATAATTTCATCCAATTTCACAATAGTTACTAATTCAGTTGGGTCCTTAATAGCTTCATGAATAGAAAGCATATAGATATATAATCATTGCATCTAGAAATCATGTTCACAAACAAGAGTACTTTTTACAGTAATAATGGATGCTACCATAACATCTTTCTCAACTAATGTCCTAACACAAGCGGTACATAGAGCATACTAAAGGTACTAATCTATACAGACTTACATAACGAAACAACATAGCTATGCTCCTTCTATGTGGCACTCCTGCTTGCATGGCAAAATGAATATAATTAGTGCATCCTTTGGATTGGTAGACAATGCACCATTAAATCCCTCTTCTTCATCTCTGATCCACAACCTGAACAAAGCAGCAGTATTAATAATATTGAACATACCATTCCTTTAGTTAACAAGCCAAAATTGGCCTATACATACATAGAATGAAAACAACTCCCTACCTAAACAAAGACTGTCGTGACGATGAAATACAGGAAATGCACCTTTAGTGCTATGCTAACGACTCCTTGAACAAGGGAACATAAGGAAGAGAGTAAGGCTTGTTCAT
Source organism: Miscanthus floridulus (assembly GCF_019320115.1). Classification (NCBI taxonomy): domain Eukaryota; kingdom Viridiplantae; phylum Streptophyta; class Magnoliopsida; order Poales; family Poaceae; genus Miscanthus; species Miscanthus floridulus. The sequence goes on from NC_089584.1 coordinate 65,756,975, forward strand.
ATGGAAATGCCCTCTTCATCTACAAAAGCGAATGACATGGGCATGGATGACATGAACATCTCTGCGGTCCATGTCATATGCAATCAATGATCTATCATTCCCAACAAGGAAAATGAAATTCCATTCTGGGTGAACTGTAATCACTCTATACTCGTCATCATAAAGCTTAGAACCAACTTTAATATTCATGTGTCTAAATAGTTCCTCCATGTCCACAACATGCTTCAAACTCCTGTTATCAGTACCATAGTCTTCAAGTATCCAAACTAAAAGCCAAGACCTATTGTGAAAATCAGCACATCACACACATAGGTGACCCTAAGCTTGATGGATCGACATTTTAGCACCACCTAGTTTATGAATTGTCTTCCATGTCTTTCCCTCCATATTGACAGCAACTATCATAGAGTACTCAAGCATATGCATAAAACCATTAAGAAAAATACTTCTCGATTTTGAACGTAGAACAATACTACCATCACCCCTTTCAGATTCCTTAAAGATCCATGCTGTAGTTTTAGATGAGTAGATCTCCACACCTATGCACGCACCCTCCACCTCAACAAATTCAATCACATAGAAGTGCGAGGACATTGGGTCAAAACCTAAGCGAGCCTAACCAACAGAACGGATGCTATGCGATTGTACATGCCATTTGTGGGTCGCCAAATATTAGATAACATAGCAACGTAATCGATTAGGCCCAGCACACCAGCAAAGGATGAGGCCGCTGCAACAATCTAAGACTTGGACTTTTTGAAGGGGGAGGGGCAAGAGGGACAAGGAGGGCCGTTGACCGGTGATGCTGGGGAAGTGGCGATTGCCCTTCCACTAGCTACTATAGAAGCCGATGATAGTCTGTGAAAGCTTCTTACATTGATAGGAGTTAGAGATGACATGCTTTCAGAAGTGACAGACACACTTGCAGCAGCACAAGGACCGAGCGGGGAGGTAGAGAAAGATGTCAGCAAGTACATCATCTGAGAGGTTGTCCACTATGTTCCTCATATTGAGGGCCTTCTTCATCTAGAAGGACACCACCAACCGAAGAGATGAGGCTGCCCTACCATGGAATTGTATCAATAAACATTAGTAAGGAGATGAGTTTCGAGGAGAAGGGACGGCAATGCAAGTAAGGCCTTATTACACTTGCCTTTGGATTTGGCGGTGGTGAGCACAAGTGGCAACACCAGTGACAGCAGAAGTTCATTTGCTGGTGGATATGTGTGGGCAATCTGACAATGTGCACCAGCGTGAAGCAAGAGCTGAGCAGTGCTGATGAGTAGGAGCAGCGATGACGAACAACAGCAATAAGGAAAAGAAAAGCTATGTCTATGTGGGGGAGGGAGGGCAGCAACAAGGTGGGGTGTGGGGGGGGGGTGTTAGTGGGGGATGTTTGAGTAGGAGTTGCTTGCTCTCTGCATAACTTTTACAGCACGTGGGAGTCAAACTTTCATCAGTTCTGCGCGAGAGGGTTCAAATGCAGGATTGGAAATTTTGCAACTAAGCGGCGGTGAATGCATAGTACCATCACAGGTGGCTAGGTCCTATTACCACCTAGAGACCTCTGTACGATACAGTGATGAGCACTATGGCACACAATCTTAACGTTTGGCATTGAAACAAAGCAAAACTATGCACTTAGAAAACTAAGAAAAGCACAATTCCAGTACTTATATTGAAAGGAAGCCAACTTGAGTTTGATGGTGAATAATAAGGCACACAGATTTACATTGAAAGAAAGCCAAAATACGCACTTAGAAAACATAAGGAAAGCACAATGCCTGTACTCTCAGATTGAAAGAAATCCAACTTGAGTTCCATACATTCATATCGAATAAGTAGGTGGACACTACCTAGCTAACAAGCATGCCAAAAGCTAAAATGTAGATACTAATTAGGACAACACTATGCAAAAGTTAAAAGGCCTTCATATGTACATCATTGGTTGCATAATTAATCATTCTCCATGTAGATCCTAGTCGACCTCGATGGGATCATTGTGAATCTCCATAAGATCCTGTAGATCATTGTCAACCTCCATGGGATCATTGTCAATCTCCATGTCATCCCGAGCCTTGACCACTACAACCCTGTCCATAGCCATTGGTACACTTTCATTTAGCTCATCGACTTTGTTCATAAAGCACTGATTCGGTGAACCAATAATGAGGACAATAAGGCTTAGAAGCTACACTCCATGGATATAGATGGCCACAAACTCCAGAACAAGAAGATGCATTTTCATCTGTAGATCCAACAAAACTACTGTAGCTAGGTGGGAGGTGAAGGAGCAGAGAGCATGAGAGAGCAATACAAAGGAATATAGAATCCAGTGAAGGAGCAGATCCAGTGCAGTTACATTAGATCCACATGGTGCAAAGAAGCAGGGATGGTGCGCTGAAGATTTGTGCGCTAGCGAGGTTGGAGGTGAAGGAGTAGTGAGCAAGCGAGAGGCTGCCTTTTGTCTGAACGCTAGCAGGGTGAAGCAAAGCAAGGGAGTAGAGTGGGGAATGGATGGAGGAAGGTGTGGTAGGACCATAGGAAAGTGTATATATAGTTCAATAAATTGGTTGCCCATGTACCAAGGCCCAGTGTCTAGGGAAGTAGGATGCCTCCAACACATCAACTGATACTTGGATCTACTATCATTTATAGTTCAATAAACTGAACACCTGATTAATCACCTTGCACTTAGTTCAACAATAGTTGTACAAAAGAGACAGATTTTAGTCTAACACATCAATTGATACTTGGATCTACTATCATTTATAGTTCAATAAATTGAACACTGTTGGCATTTCTAAGCGACATCACCGAATATAGAGTTTTAAGTCCATCCTCGGCAATGGCGCTAGAAATGCTTGTTGGCTTTTCTTAGCGTCACTACCAAGTTTGGAGATAGAATCCATCCCTAGCAGTGGCACCAGAAACGCCAGTTGGTATTTCATAGCACCATCACTAAGATTTAGTAAACCTTAGCGACACCATCAAGAAACACCAACTACGATAGTTCTTAACGATTACAAAGAATATCCGCAAGCGCATGGATCTATCATTATAGCATTTCACCTGAAAGTATTTAGGGTATCGTTATTTATATTTTCCCAAAGGAGGGCAAGGTGTAAAGAGTCTAGCATGGATATGAACAAGATTACATACTTGCATAGTGAACCAAAGTTCATGACAGGGGTAAAAATAGTATTTGAAGGATAGTGGACATACACTTGGGCCAACCTCAAGGATAAACGAAAAACAAAGAATAAAAAATGTTCCTAAGCGGAGCAGGCATGTTCTAATATAGTCGTGCAAAGAACAGTTAATGGTCATACAAATCACATGATTAGAGTTAGAACTAAGTGCAAGATGGATGGTGAGATCTCCGAGCACTGGTCTGCTAGCAAGTGCGAGAGACTTTAAGACTTCTACACAGTACCTGAATATGGGGATTACAAGGGACGGACAGGGCTATCACCACCTGCCGCCTACCCCTCAATCGGGGGCACCATCATATTCAAAGGCTTTCGCATACCCGAGCACCACGCTCGCGTACAAGGAAACTACACATATCCCCCCGAGACCATGACCCTATGGATCGACAAGCATAGGACATGGGAAAACCCAAAGGAACGATGAACCCCCACCTTGACTTAGCTCTATTTCTACTCATACAAGTTATATGAATAGTTAAGCATAAAGTTGCACATGTTAAGATCATAACACACAAACTATATGCTAGTTCATATGTCAAGATTGTAACATGAGAACAATAGTCTAGTTCATATACACTACTATAATAAAATGGGAGCAAGACTTTGGAAGAACTCATTGTATTATTCATACCAAAGATCCTTTCTTCCAAGGAGCCAAGCTCTCCTTGATAGCTTTGCCTAATCCAAATACTACTAAAAAGTAAAAGAGTAGAAGTAGAGAAGTGGAGGCGTAGGGGCTCAAATAGTGTGTGTGTTGAGAGGTGAGCTCCACCCTTGCTTTTATACATGCTTGAGGTCATTTTGGGCATGAAAAAATAGGAAACTACCCTATACTGCCTCAACATGTCGCCATGCAACCGTCGGTGGAAGTTGGGCCCATGAGCCAGCCATTGGGGTGTGGCCGTACCCCTGTGTAACACCCTAAAATTTACCTCTTTTGAAATAGAGTTAAAATGATTTATTTATGAATCTTGTGCACATGAAATATAGGAAATAAAAATTTTCATTAATTTAAAATTCAACATAAGGTAGTAACATGTGTGAGCATACATGCTGCTGCATCTTATTCATTGTGATGAATAGTGTTGATCCAAACTTCAAAGTAATTTGGACTGTTTTTGAAAAGGGTTTGAAAATGGCTTTGGAATAAAATAAAAGAAAGCAAAGAAAATTAGAAAAATAAAAGTATTTTTAAAGTTGTAAAGTTTATCTTGGAAAGCTTAATAGAATTGTCCATTTTTATTGAATGGGAGAGTATATTTGAAACCATACTCGAATTGGATTTAACTTTAGCTTGGAATTGGAAAATGTAAGAACTTAAAAAGTTATTTTTGGAAACTTACCAAAATTGCTCACTTTTATTGGAATTGAAAAATATGTTCAAACTCTATTTGAATTTGCAATTGGTTTACATTTGAATTTGGATTGGAAAACTAAAAATAGAAAAGGAATTAGAAAAAGAAGAAAAACCCTCTCTCTCATTTTTGGCCCGAAGGCCCATTGTTTTTTCCCTGGCCCGCTCCTCCCTTCTCTTTTTCCACGCGCTCGGCCTGCTCCGCTGGCCCAGCTCGCGCGCCTTCCTCCTTCCCGCCTCAGCTCAGCCTAGCCTTTCTCCCTTCCTCTAGCCCGCAGCCACGCCTTCTCTTCCACCTACGGCCCAGCTTCCCCGCGCCCACTGCGCCACTCGCCAGCGTGGCCCGCATCAGCGCCGCGGCCCAGCCCCGCACCCCGCTCCGTTTCGGCCTTCAGCACCCGCCGCTCCGCTTCCCTTTCTCCCGCTACGCTACTGGCCCTGGCAGTCAGCTGGCCCCGCTCGTCAGCACGTGCCCGCACGCACTTCTCTTCTCCCCATAGCGACGCTGGCCCCGTCTGTTAGCCGCCCATCGTCCCCTTCCTTCCCCTTCCTTTTCTTCCCCTGCTCTTTCCTTCCATTGCCCGCCATTGGTGCTGCTTCCACGGCAAGCCGCCGCGCCGTTGCTCCTACAAGGAAAGCGCCCCATCTTGTCCGCGCGCCTCGCTCCCCTTCCATCCACCGCACCTGCCCGCCTATAAAGCCGAGCCGAGCCCCGTCTTCTCCCTTTCCCCTCCACGGTCAAGCTCAGTCGCAGCCACCGTCGGCGAACTCCCCCTCCCCGAGCACTAACCCCGTCACCGAAGTCACCCGAGGCCTCACCGTGTTTCACCACAGCCGAAGGTACCCCTAATTTCTCGAATTGGCTTTGTTTTGCCCGGATCTCACCTCACCCGCACCTCCCTCTCTCTCCAGCTGTCGCCGCCGTCACCGACCTGCTTTCGGAGCTCTTCTGGACGCCACGAACGCCTCCATAGAACTCGCGGTGAGCCCCTCGACCTTCCCATCCCATCGGCCTTGAGTTTAGTGCCCTGGAGCGTCGCTTAGGGGAGCTTCCGTTCATCCTGGCCATGGCGCCACCATGGGAGCCCTCATCCCGAAGTGCTTCCCGTCCTTGTTTTGTGTGCCGTTGAGTTCGCGAGACCTCGTGCTACGCGTAGGTGCCCTCGGCTCGGTATGGGGTGGCCGGAATCACCGTACCGGTGATCACCGACGAGCTCAGGCCATCGGCAACAATGGCGCCGCCGTCCTGTGCTTCTTCCCCGGTGACCTGCTGCCCCCGTACACGCCTGCGCCGTCAGATCTGACGTGGACGGCCACGATAAGCCCGTACCTCTTCGCTGTGTAACCGGTCCACCGGGACTTGTGGACTCGGTCCACCCCGCCAGGTCAGCAGCGCCCACAACACGTGGTGCACCGAGCCAATCACATGCGCCCACGTGTTTGCCCAGTCAGCAGCCCCAGTCAACCATGGTCAGCCATGCCAGTTTTACATAATAGCCCCCCTGTTTTCGGTGAATTAACCCGCAATCTAACTCAGTTCAAAATAATTGTTTTTCAGCCCTGATTCTATTCGTTTAGGACCCTGTAAATTCTAGAAATAGTATGCCCAGTCTAAAATACATTTAAATTCAGATTTTAAATGTTTTAAATTCAAAATTGAGTTCAAATATTTATAGAAATGCCACTGAATCTTATTTCTTGCGTAACTTTTGCGTTTTAAGTCCGATTTGACCCATTCGAATTGCGTTAGGATCGTATTTACGTATTCTACATGTTTATACAACGGTTAGACATGTTTTCAACACTTGAAATTCATGAGTAGATTTAATCTATTACTTAATTAAAGTAAAACTTGTTTAAATTGTAACTTATTTATTTAAACTCTGAAATAGTCCGTTCAAGTTGCATTAGATTCGTAGTGATGAAATCTATGCATTAGTAATAGTGTTTACTATATTGATATTTCTGAAATAACATGGTTTAAATCATATCTTGATTAATAATTATGCAACTGAGTTTTATACATAAAATATGATTTGTTTTACTTTTGTTTTATAATTCAAATCAAAAGTTGACTTAATATAATCTATATTATTTATAAATATCTTTTGTATATGAATTCATATAGTTAACATAAACGAAGCCTATAGTTTATTTTCCACGTATTAAGCAAATCTCTCGGTAGTTGTAACTTTTCAACTATAGCTTCAATTAGCGTGCTTCTCGCGACTGTGTGTTCATAGTGATACGTAGAATCGTGTTTCAATCTCTTTTACTTATTTTTCTATGATTGGTGTATTGTTCTGATATAAATGCAACTGTATGCTATGCATGTATGTGTATGGATGTTTGTGTGGTGTTCTACGATTGTCCAGTCGGTGAGATATATGTGGTGATCCAGAAGAAGAAGAAAGACATCAAAGAATAAAGCTTACCGAAGGATCGGTGTATAAGGCAAGTATAGCATGGGATTATCCTTGTTACCTATTCACATTTAAACACTTAATTCATATTGCATGTGTCTACCTCGTTGCCAAATAGGATATCCTAGATATTTGATATCTTGTTCCTTGAAACCTTGGGTAATTGCATTGGGATAGTTTTTGCTAGTTCTTAATCAAAACTATGATCTTGTAACTTGACTAATGGTATATGCAATAAACATTAAAACATGACTTTTTAGTAACCTGGAAACAGGGGGCTGAAGTGTTTATATGCTTCAGATTCCTCTCCCTAAGGACTTATCTGTAAGCGATCATCCGGGACTTACAGTACAGCTGTGAGGGCCATATGGCTCTGGCTTTAGCTCAGTATGAGGATCTTTTCTAGCTGGTTAGTGGTTACCTTTCAGGCGTGGGGTATGTTTCCTTTGCTACTGGGAAGTGTGTGCCGTGCTACGATGCCCACGCTTGCCACTCCTAGAGATGGGCCACATACGCCTGGCGGCCCTAACTTGTTAGACGAAGTCTTTTGAAAGGCTTCATAGTGAACCCTACCAACCTTCCTTGGAAGTGGGTCAAGAGAATAGCTACCTCGGGCAAAAGGGTAAATCACAACTCACAGTGAACATGTACAAACTCTACAGAGTATAAAACTGCTATAACAGCCGTGCTCACGGACATGAGCGGCCTTGGACCCTTATGGAATAGAGATGATCACTAATGGATAATGATGATGCTAATAATTGATTGTTTATGCTATACATTAATCATGTTTACCTGATCATGTGTTTATGGGCTTATGGATAAACTTGTTGCCAATCAATTGCTAAAATTATGCTAAACAAAGGCTAATCACAGTAAACTAGTGTTAGCCCTTTTTGAGCCTCATGAACCCCATGATATAATTGTTAAGTACGACATGTACTTACGCTTGCTTTATTTTTCTATACTTTGGATAAAAATCCCGGATGGGTACCAGATCGCTGGTTTGGAGGAGTTAGGCATGTGGTCAACCAGTCAGTCGTCCCTGTGAATTTGGAGTCTTCACCAGAAGATCGGAGTCAACTTTCCGCTGTCTATACTCTGAGGGTACTTTTCTTTTACTAATACGTTATGTAATAAGTATTGTCTTTTGATATTACCCTTATTTGTGGCTATATGTGAGATTTGACTTCCTGGGCTCACATATAGTGTGTATCTGGTTTTGTCTTTAAAACCGGGTGCTACACCCTGGTGCGCCTGCACCCTGGTGGGGCTACCTCGCGACCACCTTCATGTGGTCAGTTCCTGGGTGGGCCTAGGCTTCATCTACGTCGGTGCTCGACCCAGATTTGTCGGTTGCTTGGGCCTTTGCTTGGTTCTTTTGTGTAGGATCTGCATTACGCTTTGTCTGATGGCGTATTTTGATTATAATTCCCTTGTATTCAAGTATGAGTCTACAAAACAGTGAATCTCCAATACAAGTGGAACTATATCAATAGTAAAAGCATATCTGTTGAAAGTTTGTTTATTTCTCCCGTTTTGGATCTTAACTGGCGGTCGGATATTGTCGTTAAGGACCACCAACAAATCCCCCAAGCTTAACCTTTACATGTCCGAGCAAATACCTAAGTACTTGGTTGTTGTTTAGGAGTTGCTACTATGCCGAATATATTTCATAAGTGCCATGCCTATAACAAAGTATTCTTTCGCAATTTAAATAAGTCAACATTCTTATCCGCCCTTTACAATGATCTCTCTAGGGCGTATAGCTTTTCCATGTTCTTGGGTGGTTGCAATATAGAATAGTTATAATAGAATCACCGGTCATTCATTCCTTTATCAACTATCTATCCGGAGGTTTTATAAATTTTGCAAAGAAAATGAATGTTACTTAAATAATTCTCTCGATCGTTCAATGTGTATGAAACCTCACCAAGGCATTTGATGTTGCCTTCTTTTCATCCTACCACTAAAGGCTTTTTGGTCGAGTTATGGGTATGTATGAAATTTGAGGCATACTTGCATTGCATATTTTGCTAAGTCAAAAACCAGACCTCAAGGAGATGCAAGTCATACACTTTGATCATGACATGCAGGTGTGTGGAATTTTTATAACTTCCTAGTTCTAAAATATTTTTTATACTCCTTTGAATCATGAATCTCACTCTTTTGGAGTAATGCCTTTTATTCGAAAGTATGGGCTATCTTTATTTCTTTCTTTTTTTTCTTTTCGTCATGCTCTTTCACATGCATTATTATTTTTCCTCTCATGCCTTTTGGCATGGATATTTTTCTTTTTCTTCTTTTTTAGCATAGCCCATACTATTCTTTTTGGCATATGAAACTTTAGAAAGAGAGACTCATGATAAATGAATGGAGTAATTATTTGGTGGACAGAATGAGCATGTTTTTACGTAACTCTCAGTGTAAGAGTCAGTAGTTTATTTGTGGGTGTACGTGTGTCTTGATCATGGGTGCATGATGAGAATCTCAACAAGGGTCACAAACAATTTGACAAAGCTCAATACTCAAACAAGTAGCATATGACTGAGGTTTTGCATGAATATTATGTCATATGGCCTTGATAGGTATTCATAATCATTGAGGAACTTTGAATTTTAGCATTTTTAAAATTGAAAACATCCGAATGTCTAGTTTCTGTTAGAACAAAATCATAGCAAATTCTATTTGTACCATATCATAACTCGCAACAACTTAGAAAAGGAGTATGTTTTTGCAACCCACAAGTTCCCAAATTTTTAGGATGAGACATCTTTAGCCAACAAACTTAAATTTTGGGGAATACTAAGTTATAGCCTAGGCACAGATGAATTATAGATAGGGCAATTATTCATCATTTCAACTTAGGAGAAACTAAACATTCTTAAAACACATATGAGAGTGGAATTCATATTTTTGTTGTTTTTATCATATTTCATTTTTTGGTATTTTTAAGTTTTTTAAATGTTTAATAATTAAATAATGGCAGAAAATGAATGCAAAAATTTAAAAATGCGAAAAATAAAAGATACAAGTTAACTGTGCAGTGATCCTCCCCCAAGCTAGCTCATGGCCTATGGTCTGGTATTGTATCCTATGGACCACCAGTAGGCCACCTGTGCGTCGTGCTATTGCTTCAATAGCGCATTCATTTGCACCATCTGTTGCTGCTGCTAAAGCTGCTACTGGGTTGTATCCTGCACATGAGTGTTAAGTGTATTTTGTATTTCACCTGTGTAGATTTCTAGTCCTCCGAGGCGGGTGTTGATGTCGTCTAGCTCACTACAATCCGAAGTAGACTGTCGTGGCTGGACGGGTGGTGGTAGTCTCTCAAAGTCGGAGGAGTGAGCATGTCTCCATGTGGCATCATCAGCCTAATGCCATCCTGATCCACCGGCCTCGTGTGATTGCGGGGTGTGACCCTAGCCAGGCCGGTATCCAGGTGTGAACCCAAGCGTCTGCATGGCCGGGAACTACTCCGCATGGTACACCTGAGGCACAAGTGGTGTCGGTGTTGGTGGTGGCTAATGAGAGCTACCTACTTCATCCCTAGCCCTGCTCCTTATTGCCTTGTAAGAAACAGAACTCCTGCAGACTTCCTCTTGTTCAACAAGAGCGAAGGTTAGTGACAGGGACTTATACAAAGAGAGTTCTGGGTTAGGAAGTGGAATCTCATTTGTATGCCTCGGGAAGAAAAACACAAGGTTCCCTACATCATCATATTTCAAATGATGCCCTTGCATTAAGTAGTGAATAATATCGATGCGTTTAGTAGAGATGTATGCCACATCTTGTCCATCCAATGCACCAATACTAGTGGCAATACGAGTCACAAGGGACATGCAAGAGATAGATGTAGAAACCTTGAATGTTTCTAACCAATGTCTGAAAATTTCTTTCACAAGAGCAATTTTAATGTTTTTAAGCATGGCATAGAGAATTTGCATTTCTGCATGGTAAACAAATCAAATGTCCTATCTAGCAAACAAAGTCAAGGCAATCCAACGATGCATAAACCTCAAAGTAGGATGATGAATCTTCATATTTCGAGGTTGAAACTTGCCAACTATGTTTTGACCCAAAATTACTCTCCAAAATTCATGGCGATTAAATCCTTTGAGAGCATGATCTAAGTCAATTGAGCATTTTATACTAAAGCCTAAGTGAGAATTGAGATTCCTCCATGTAAGATAATAATCTTCCTCAAAAAGACAGAAAGTAATCCCACCCTCAACTTCTTGCAATGAGTATAAAAAATGAATTGTTAGGAGCCGAGAACCTCGCGCGTCAATGGGAGCAACATTCTCCCATCCAACGGCTTTCCAGATGGTGGCAAATTCGATGTCCATACCTATCTTTTGGAGAAGGTCGGGGTCATACGCAGGTGTGTGGACAAACTCGCATTTCTTGATAAGGTTGTATGCTTGCATCTCCTGTTCGCCCTCCAAATCAAGCTGAGGAGCATCGTCGCCTTCCTTCATCGGTTGCTCTTGCTCTTGCTCTTCTTCTTCCGTTGGCACTGTTTCTTCATCTTCATGCATTGGGCCCTCCTTGGGCTCAGTGTAGTGTGCGCTTGAGCTTCCACGGGAGCGACTTGAGCTTGCTCCAAAGTGCCGGCAAGCTTCCTACCAAACCTGCCCATGGCAAAAACAACACAACAAGCTCAAAAATAGAGTTACATTAGCAAAAAGAAATTGAACAACCTATCAGCCTAGCTTGGTGGTCTTGAGCCTAGGAATTTTCTACAGAGTTTTCTTGCTCTCAAGCTTTGTGAAAAAAATATTTTTTCAAGTGGTGAAGCAAAGAGAGTGAGAGGTAGTGAAAAATGGAGAGTGTGAGAGTGAGGAGGGCCTCAACCTGAGCTCTCTGTATTTATAGAAGGGAGCACCGACCGAGAGGGGGTGGGACCAACGGCTCCTAGCCATTGGAGCAGCAACAGCCACAACGACATCGGGTAGGGTATGGCTGCACCCCTGGTGGCTCGCACCAGGGGTGGGCCCACTCGGTCCCCCTTTGGCAGGTTGCTCCCAACGGCCACCTTGAAGATGTAGTCGTTGGTGCTTCCCTCGGTTTCGAAATTGGGCTCACGAAATTGATTTTCCAACAAAGCTTTTATTATATTTTTAGTTTTCATAAATATTTAAAAAAAATGAGAAATGATAACTGAAAAAATTATACTATCAAAAATGATTTTATTTTATTTTTCTGAAAAGTTTACTTTGAAGTAACATTTTAAATTTTGACTTTTGAAAATTTGAATTTTTGAATTTTTAAAAGATTACTACCGATTTACCTTCGGCAAGGGCTCGAATTTATAGTCTGTTGGCAAGACGTCTCCTCCTCTATTGCTCTGCAGCTGTATGAACAAACTCAGGAGAATTCTCGGGTTGCCCCGAGATTTTCCCCAAATGGTTGACAGGAATGGCGGCAGCTATTTGAGCAATTTGAGTTTCAATCATTTTATTAAAACTTAGTTGGTTTTTAACAGAGGAGGATAAATTTTAAAGTTCAAAATTTATATTTTCAATAAATTTATCATTATACATAAGCTTTTTAGTGATATTTTTAGTTACCTTAGCTTGACCTAAAACTAGGTCTTTCAAGGTAGGTTGATTCGAATTAAAATTGGAATTGAAGTTCGAATTACCTCCTTGCAGGCGGGGTGATTGTTCCACCTAATGTTGATTTGTTGGTGGAACCCGTTGTTGAGATATGAAGCTTCCTCATGGGTCTCGGGGTAATCATTCCCTAAGTGGCCAACTTCTCCATAGACTTCGCAAGTCATTTGTGAGTCCATGGCCTTGATAGTGCCCTTCATTGCCTCCTTGTCAGCGACACTCTCGTCAAGTCTTTTCAACAAAAAATCCATTTTTACGGCAAGCATATCCGCCTCCTTCATGGTATGCATGCCTTTTTGTTATTTTCTTTCTTTCCCCTAGCTCTGATTTGCCACCATCTTTTCAATGAGAGCCGTGGCTCCATCGATGGTGAGGGAAAGAAACACACCTCCAGCAGTGGCATCTACGTGCCCCTTCAACATGGGTGTGAGCCCCTCATAGAAGTTCTAGAACATGAGCCAGTTCTCCATCCTATGGTGTGGGCATGCCTGGATGTAATCATGTAGCCTTTCCCATGCCTCGGAGATGGATTCTATTGAAGTCTACTGAAAGTTTAAAAATTTTCCCCACAGGGCATTGGTTTTACCGATGGGGAAAAACTTCATGAGGAACGCTGCCGAACATTTGTCCCACATGTTGATAGCTTCCTTGTCTTTGTAGAACCACTGCTTCGCCTTCCATGTGAGGGAGAAGGGAAATAGACGGAGCCTGATGCTAGCTGGTGCGACGTCTTTGATGACGATGGTGTCGCACAGCTCAAGGAAGTATTGTAAGTGTGCACTTGCATCCTCACTAGGTAATCCACAGAACTGGTTTGACTGCACCATCGTGATTAGGCTAGTGTGAAGCTCGAAGTTTTACAACTCCCATGTTGACAGCGGGCCCACATGTTGGCAACAACAGGGGTGGAGTAGTCGCTGAGTGAATTGGCCATAACGGTAGTAGCATATGGTGTAGGGGTGAATGGTTCAACTGTCGACGGAGTAGCAAAAGAAGAAGCGGTATGGGACTTGTTCTTCCTTAGGAGTGCCTTTGGATTATTGGTGTAGTTTTTTGACAAGATGAAACTAGTCATATACTATCCTGTTTTCATCAACAACAGAAAGAAAACAAGCAAAGTTATCCTGCATAAACTATGTCTACCATTATGTCGATGTTTAGTAAACCAAACTAGTAAACTTATTCAATTGTCATGCTTCTCTAGGAAGATGATGGTAGCATCCAATGGACACAAGGATTTATACTGGTTCAGGCCAGAGCCCTATGTCCAGTCTCAGAAATGATTGAGTGCGTGTTCCTCGCTTGAACGCTCTGAAGTTCTTATAATGGGGGGTGCAAGAATGGAGGAAGGTCCTATGCTAGGTGAAGGGCTACCCGAAAGGAAGCTCTAGGAGCCCTACTACAATGGTGAATGAATGGAATGGTGGAGGATGTGAGTCGTCTTGCCTTGGCAGTCCTTATATAGAGTTCGTGGCCAGGGCTTATACAAAGAGGAGGTTCTCCTGACCGAAGGGTCGAGAGCCTAAGGGAGGGCCTAGCTAACTTGGGTTGAAAGCTATGCCGTCTTCTAGTGCATGTTCGGTTCATAAACTGTCCTAGTTCATAAGCTATCATCATGGTCTTCATGCCACATTGTGACATGATGTGATGTGACACTACTATGCCTAGCTGTGGCTGCACTATAGCCTTGATGTTGGTTCATAAGCTGTCCTATGCAACACGGTATCCGTTGTGGCCTTCATCATCATCTCCTAGTTCCCAAGGGTGTCGTACCCAAAGTAGGTAGCTGCCCTAGGTCGTCAATCGCTTGGTCGCTTTGTGGGGTCGATGGCCATGACCCCAATCATCAGGGTTGGGGCACTCTGTTGGTCTGGATGGCCTTTTTGTCAAACCCCTTGTCATGGATCCCTATCCCATAGTGGGTGGGATCGTATAAGTGTCTAGTTGGTCCATATTTGGATGGTGGGCATTGTACCTGTTGCCACCATGATGCGTTGTTGTCTCATCGGTGTGACATGGCGTAGGGATGGTGTCTGACTGGGCTGAGGTGATTGTTGTCCCCTCGGTCCTTGCAGGGTCAGTGCATCATGCTTGCTCTTATCTGAGTCGGTGCGCCTAGCTGCACTAGACCTCCCCCCATCCCCTCTAGGGGTCATGATGGGGAGAGGTCATGCGTCTTGCGAGTGTCGTGTGACTATGGTGGGTGGAAGGGGTTGGGGCTGACCCCATCTTTGGTGCCTGGTCTCCTCTGCTCGGCTCTTGCTTGGCCTCAATCGTTTGGGCCCTTACTGACTATTGCGTTGTAGGCCGCGTGGCCTGCTAACTAATCGGTGCCTTGAGACACCCTAGGGTTGTGACCTTGACAGATCATTTTTCCAACCACAAAGTGATCATGAAAGCGCTGAGATGCAGTGCATTGTACGTGGGTTCATATTCTTGTACTCGAGCTTTGTTGCTCGACCCCTAGTGGGCTAGTGTGGTAACCGGTCATTGAGCTTTGTTAGGATGACCTAATGATGCAGCACGTGGCTACCAAGCCTTGCCGTGTCAGTGCACCATGCATCGGGGTTCGTGATGCAGGCGGGGTCCAAGTGGTCTTGTCGACGCCGCACTGGTCCTGCCTTTATGAGAGTCTCAATTTACCCATTCTCACACGGGCATCCGTCATTAGCTATGGCCTCCCATGTTTCACCATGTGGCGTGGGAGTTTTTAGGCTTCTTAGTCCACCCTTGGGCCTATAAACAGAGGTCTTCCTTCTGTTCGAGCCACTCATGGCTGTTTCTACTAAATCGCTTCCTTCCTTCCTACCAAGAGAGCGAGGAAATGGAAGTGAAAGCTCATGGAGAACCATGTGGTTCCTAATGCATGTTGCTTTGGGAGTCGTCCATGATGGTTGGAGATGGCGTCGCCCTTTCAACAACTGGAGCCAGAAGGGATTTTGCGAGCAGGGAAGGACCGGGGTGGTGCTCAGGATAACCGTAGGGTCTCACAATCCAAGTGCTTACCCAGACCCATAGGTCTCGGGTTGTCGGAGCATGAGCACCGAGGACAACTTTTAGTTTCTTCCTGTACTTGTAGACAGCTTTGGAAAGCGGCCTCAAATTCAAGGGAGGCATTGTCATCCCATGTTGTCCCCTTCATGCTTTTCAAAGCATGATGGTGGCGGCCTAAGGGCTTGTTCTTGTCCCATTCTTTCTTCCCTATGTGCCCTGTAAGGCTAGGGTGCAACGGGGAGGAGCAGAGGTGATTTCTCGCCTCTTTTTCTCCCGCACCTGTAGTAGGCGCTTTCAGGGGCCCTGATGATGCTGCCTCGACAACGGTATCGTTGTTTAGTACATCTCAAGTGGCTTGACTGCTCTTGTACTACCCAGAGTTAGGTGAGAAGAATGACCCTTTCCATGCATTCCCATTATGCCCATGGTGAGCCCTCGGGTCGCAAGATTAGGGTCGTGATTTTGGTGTGAGAAAGAATTTTCTTGACCTCTTTCTTCGTGGTCGTGAGGTTTTTTGCGAACGTCCATTTGGCTCATAGGTCTTGGACCTCTAGATTTTTTCCATGTGACCGAGGCATGATCATGCTTTGGGCCACGCGTTGTTTCTCGAGGAAGACTATATCATGTTTCCCTGGCCATCGTCTTTGTCATCCTCTCCCGGAAGGGTTGTAGGCCCTTGGCAGTTAATGAGTCTCCGGAGTTGGCCTTAGGTCTGAGACCTTGGATGCAGTGAGGAGTCCACCAGGATTTGTCCCTAGCTCTTTTTGGGGTCATGGGGACCTAACTCCATCTTTCTCGGATGTCCTCACTAACCTCGAGGGGTCATAATGGCTTGTTACAGGCTGGTATAGTTTCACCCCACGTGGGGAGAGGCATGTCCACCATAACCATGCAGTTGGAGCGGTGCACCTCGTTGGGGTCTATGGGTAATTCGAGTGGGATCTGATATCCTCCCCAATCGACATAGAGTTTGGCTGTGCCTCATGTGAGACGTTCCATAAATCATCGGCCATCAATCCCGTGGGTTGCCAACCGCCTCCGCAGCGGCCAGAGGGCAAGATGCCTCCCCCTGAAGGGGTGAACCCAGGAGACTTTGAAGCAGATGACTCAAACATAGGGAGAGATGGTCATGTGGAATCGCACCACCGATTAGAGCCACGTGGGCCCATCTCCTCCCTATCCCTATCCCTTTTGTGGCCTCAAGCCCTTCTAAGGGATGGCCCAAGATAAGGTTTCCTAAGCGTGATGTGGGGTCACAGATACAGAGGGTCACTCGGAGTGTGAACCTGGGGGTTATCAACCTCCCCTAGCCACATTGCATCTTGGCGGTGCCCTCTTGTGAATGGTTGTGCGCTGCAAAATGCGGGTGCGTGCATTGAAATGGAATAATGAAGGCGAAAGGTATGAGGCTTACTCAGGATACGTTACCACATTAGCATCTATCGCTCAGTCTTTCGCCTGGCCACCTCCCCTATGCTGCGAGAAAGTGGTTAGTAAATGGTAGAGTGTATGCGTGCATTTGATGTACCTCCTGTGACCGTTGTTAGGCCTTGTGTCACCTAGGAGACTAAACTGCCATGTCTTCTGCCTCTTGAATGCGAGTGCGTCTTGGGTTTTGCGCCTGTCTTGAATGTCGACCGCCGTATTCTCCACCTTCATCTTCATGCCATCTATTTAAGTTGAGGGAGAAGAGGGTAGTGCGCCTCATCAACACTTCTCCCCTATCTTCTGAGTTTTCCCCAATGTCCAATCTGAGTGAGAGAATGGTTGTCTCCATCAGGCGTCATGGTTCGCGGTTCATTCTAGTGGCTTCATCACTGCTAGGAGGGACCTTCGAAGATAGGGCTCCACCGCACCTTGTCGTGCGTTCATCCTCCATGGGTGTTAGAAGAAGTTCCACAAAGATGGAGAGGACCAATATCATGGGAGGCTCAGGCCACTGGGCTTTCCCATTGTTTTTTCGGGCACGTGGCTCCCGGCTCTGGGTCTAGGAGCATTCGAGCATCGACTCGATGACCCACTCGCTGGCTCATCGCTAGGTGCTCCTTCCGTGCTCTACCAAAAGTAGTGTCAGGGTAGTTTGTGGTAGGCTCCTCTTCCTTAGATGTTTGAGGGAGCTCCATGAGGCAGTCATCCCCGAGGCTTCTTTCGACAGTCCTCTCCTGCTCATGGTGCAGCTTTGAAAGGCTAGAGACACCTTGTACTAGTTTCTCTGCTTCATGAAATGTCCATTTTGAGCAGAAGGGGATTCAATGATTATTGTAACCTTGGATCCATCTAGTCCTATAATGGGTCAGACTAGATGTTTTTGTTCACGACTTTAGAAGTCGATGATCTTAATATTTAGGACAGTGTTGTAATCAACAAACGCATAAGCCCCCTAGGCTATGATGTATGCGTTGCACTTTCTGATTTCCCTTTTGTCATTGCCAATGTTAGTTGTTTGAATGACTTGTCTCGATGATCCTTGGCATGAAGGGGTTTTGCCCAAGTTGTTTGATCTCCATGTGGTTGACCTTCGCGAATTGTTTTGTTTGGCTAGGCTCATCATTGAGCCATTATTGGGATGTGGGGATTCATGCCCTCACGCCACGGCATGCTCTGCCACAATTGAGAAGGGCGGTGTGTTTGTCACTCCCCCACTAGGCATTCCTCTAGGGGAGTGGTTGCCGCAGACCTAGGTGGAGTGGCCCTGATACGCTGTTTGAGTGTGCACTGAGGCGCCCAGCGATCTCGAGCGGGTCATGTTTTTTGGGGCCTCAGGGAGTTTTTCATGGTTTTGTTTGGGTGGATGATGCACCTACCATGGTTGTTCGGGCATGGGCGAGTGCTACATAGGTGAGTCACTCTTGTTGACTCGATCCTCATCGAGCTCATCATAAAGGATAGTAGAGGCCGTTCACTCTATCTTCTTCTCTCGAAAGTGTACGGTCAGCAGCGAATGACTATTTGCTTCCAGCTCGGGTAGGTCGACTTACTGGAGCGTCATGCATGCTGAGGGCTACTTAGTTGTCATGGAGCTTGCTGCTCCCACGTGCAGAGTTGCTGGCGTGTGATCCCTGAAAGCATCAAGGCCCCTAGTTGGGTTTTAGTGATTAATGACGACACTAGATTACTATGACTAATGTGTGTTTTGTAGAGGCAATTTGAGTTAGGTCATAGTAATGGCAATTGATTGGGCAATCATGGTTGTCATGCCCCTGACAATGGAAATCGTTTCGATTTTCAAAGGATGGATGTCAAGGTTAAGGACGGACTAGTTTTAAGTGTCGTTTGGTGTTGAAGAGACACTTAGAGTAGTTTAGGACTTTGTTTTTTTTCCTTTGGTCGCACTATAAAGGGGGGTATGGACTAGTAGCTTGACCTAGGTGAGTCTAGTGTTTTAGGTGTGGTGCACACTTGTCAAAACTAGCACTAGGTAGCTTAGGAATAGCCCTAAGATCAATTGGAGTAAACTTCATTCACATAGGATTTCGAGTTGGAAGTGAATGGAGGGTCAAATGACTGACCAGACACTGGTTTGGTTGTGACCAGACACTGGAGGGTGAGTCCGGTCAGTTCATTTGATCAACTATAGTCATCTGGCTATGACCGGACACTGAGTGAAAAGTGACTGGTCGCTGGGAGCCTGCATCCGGTCAACTCCAGAGAGGTTCCAGAGAGGGATTTTCTTGATCGGACACGTTCGGTCAGTGATGACCGGACGTTGGTCAGGATCCGGTAACTGATAGGACGTTGAACAGCAAAGTGACTAGACTCTGGGTTCCAGCGTCTAGTCAACATCAGTAAGGTTCCAAAGCGTGTTTTTCTTGACCGAACGCATCTAGTCAGTGCTGACTGGATGGAGGTTAGCCTCCGGTCAGAGCATAACGGCTCTTTGCAGGTATAACTAATCGGCGTGTCTAGTCACCTTGTCTGGAGCGTCCGGTCACCCCATAGAATGCTGACTCTGCCCCCAAACATTATGTTTTGAATGAGGGGGTATAAATACTTACTCCGCTCATCCAAGGGAGTACTCTTGCCCATTTGTTCAGCTGAGAAACACCTTGATAGTGCAAGAGAGAGCAAGAGCCTAGTGAGGTGATTGAGATTTGAGAATCCAAGACTAAGGTTCTCATTAGTGCAAGGAGAGTAGCAAGTGTGCATCCACCTTTCTCATTAGACTTGTCATGGTCGAGTGAGAGTTTTTGCTTGTTACTCTTGGTGATTGCCATCACCTAGATGACTCGGTGGTGATTGGGAGTTTGCTGATCATCCAGCGGAGCTTGTGGATGACCCGACTCAAGTTGTGAACGGTTGTGGGCGATTCATTGCGACGGAGTGTCAAAGAATCAGCCCGTAGAGAGCACTTGATCCTTGCATGGATCAAGGGGGAGCTACACCCTTGCGCGGGTGCTCCAACGAGGACTAGTGGGAAGTGGCGACTCTCTGATACCTTAGGAAAACATCACCGCATTCCTTTCCCTCTCTTTACTTTGAGCATTTACATTTAAGCAATTCATTTCTTGTCTTTACATTCCTCGAATTACCATGCTAGTGTAGGATTGGAACCTAGGGTACAAAATTTTGTGCGGTAGAATAATAGAAACACATTCTAGGCACAAAGGGTGAAGTGGGCTAAGTGTAGGGTTTAATTATTGCAAAGAATTTTAGAATTAGCCCAATTCACCCCCCCCTCTTGGGCATCTTGATCCTTTCAATTAGTATTGGAGCCTCATGCTTGCTAAATTAGGCTTAACCGCCTAGAGAAAGATGTCCCATGGGGATGGACCTGCTCCTATCTTTGATGGAGGTGATTTTCCTTATTGGAAAATCTGCATGGAGGCTTATTTAGAAGCTTTAGATGTTGGAATTCTTAGAGCCACCTCACAAGGCTTCCCAAAACCTAAGGATCCCACACACCTTCAAGGCGATGAAGTTAATTATGAGAAATGGAATGCAAAGGCTAGAAAACACCATCTTTATAGGCCTTTGCAAAGATGTTTTTAACCATGTGCGGAACCACAAGGACACAAATGCATTATGGTCAGACATTTGTGCGCTCCATGAGGGAACCAAGAGTGAGCGTGAGGAACGCTATCATCTTGTTATGAAAAAGCTTAATTCATTTGAGATTCTTCCTAAAGAAAGTGCTAATGAGATGTATTCATGCTTGAATGTTCTTGTAGAAGAAGCAATGGGCTTGGACTCACACAAATGCAACCATCCGATGTTATAAGAAAGATCTTGAGTGTCCTCTCCATTGACAAATATGGGCATATTGTGACCGTGCTTCATTAAGGTGATCTTTCCACCGCTACACCAACTTAAATATTGGGAAAGATCAATGCACATGAGATGTACATGCACATCACACCACACCACAAGATGGCTCTTCTTCCACCAAGAAGAAAGACTTGGCATTCAAGGCTAGCCAAGAGAAGGGCAAAGCAAGAGTTGAACATGAGAGCTCAAGCGATGATGAAATTGATGATGCAAGTCTTGCTCTCATGGTGAGAAGAGCCACCAAGATGCTTAAGAAGCTCAACAAGAACGGTGTCAAGTTTGATGGCAAGAAGAATAAATTCTTCACTAGCAATAGAAGGAAGCCAATCTCTGAGTTGGATTGCTATAATTGTGGAGAACTTGATCATCTAGCTCATTAATGCCCTAAGCCCAAGAAAGACAAGTACAAGAAGAAGTACAAGGGCAAGAAAGATGACTCAAGTGATGAAGATGATGATGAGAAGAAGAAAAACAAGTCATACAAGAAGAAGGATGGCAAGAAGAAGGATTTTCATAAGAAGAATGGCAAGGCATACATCATCGGTGATTGGCTCACAGATATTGATTCATCAAGTTGCTCATTCGATGATGAAAGTGAGAACAAGAAGGTGGCCGCTATTGAAATTGACTCTTCACTATCTTCACCGACACCACCGCCGTCATCCTCTACACACCTATGCCTTATGGCCAAGGGTGAATGAAAGGTACAAAACGATGATGATAGTAGTGGTGATGATCATGCTAGCAATGATGATAGTGATAGTGATGATGAATTTGAATCACCTTCTTATGATGATCTTGTCAAGTTGCTAAATCAATATAGTAAAATCATTAGAAAGACAAGAGCTAAAAATGAAAAGTTGAACTTGAGAATGACTCACTCTTAGCTAAATATGACATAGCGGAAGAAGCTAGTGTTGAGCTTAGAGAAGAAAATAAAACTATGTCATCCAAACTCAAGGAGCTCAAATCCTCTAAAAAGGAGCTTAAAGAAAAACATGATAAACTTGAGGGGATACATAATGAGCTCACCACTAGTTACAATATGCTAAAAGAAGAGTACACAAATCTCAAGGTTAATCATGATAATCTTGTTGTTTCTCTTGAGTTATTATCTAATGAGCCACATGATGCTACTAACAATATTGTTAAGATTGATATAGCTACATCATGTGATGACTTGATTGTTGAGAGCATTGAGCAAGGTTTTGGTAGCAAAGGCAGGCAAGTGGTTGAGTCCGACAACTATGATGAGTATGTCAAGATCAAGAATGAGAATGAGAAGCTCAAGAAAGATCTTGAAAAGCTATCAACCACCAACACAATTGTGATAGAGAACCCTGATCATGATTGTGATATAGCTCTTGAGAATGAGAAGCTCAAAGAAGAGAACAAGAGACTCAAGATGGAGAAAAATCATGATGAACTTAAAGAAGAGAACAAGAAGCTCAAGTTGGAGAAAGAACATCTCAACATGCTTGAGCAAGTTCACAAGAGGCCAATATCTCCAAAGTGAGCTACTCATGAACACCATCATGAAGATAGATAGAAGTGGTATTGGGTGTTTGGCAAATCAAGAGAAGAAGGCTCAAGCTCAACATCAACAACAACACAAGTCAAAGCCAAAGACAAAGAGGTGTTTTGAGTGTGGACAAGAAGGTCACTTTGCCCATGAGTGTCAAGCTCCACCACCACAACCCTTTCCCAAGCATGCTAGACCCTTTGCCTTCAATGCTCATTACATGCTTCGAAATGATTCAAGTGGAAAAATGAAAGTCATGTTCTTAGGTCCACCCAACAAGAAAAGGCCTAAGAAAATTTGGGTTGTAAAGTCACTAGCTGAGAAAGTGAAGGCCCCCCATCAAGTTTGGGTCCCTAAACAACAAGCTTGATCTCTTGTGTGTAGGTGAACTACAAGACCGGTGGAAGTCATTGGGTAATTGATAGTGGTTGCACTCAATATATGACCGGTGATCCTCGTATGTTCACCTCACTAGATGAAGAAGTAGATGGTCAAGAAAGGATAACATTTGGTGATAATTCAAAGGGCAAAGTTCAAGGATTGGGCAAAGTTGCAATATCAAATGATCATTCAATATCAAATGTGCTATATGTAGCTTCTTTGAGCTTCAACTTGCTATCCATTGGTCAATTGTGTGGTCTTGGCTTTCAATGTTTGTTCACCAAGAAGGAAGTGGTTGTGTCTAAGAAAGATGATGATGAAGTGATATTCAAGGGTTTAGATACAATAACCTATATCTAGTGGATTTCACCTCCGAAGATGCAAACTTGAAGACATGCCTATTCACCAAAACATCACTTGGGTGGCTATGGCATAGAAGACTTGCACATTTTTGGATGAGCTCACTCAAAAAGCTAATGAAGAATGAATTGGTGAGAGGTTTGAAGGATGTGAAATTTGAGAAGGACAAGCTTTGTAGTGCATGTCAAGCCAACAAGCAAGTTGCAAACACTCATCCTACAAAAGCTTACATGTCAACAACAAGAGTGCTAGAGCTCCTTCACATGGATCTATTTGGACCAACAACTTACAAGAGTTTGGGAGGAAATCTCTATTGTCTTGTGATTGTTGATGACTACTCTAGATATACATGGGTGTTCTTCCTTCATGACAAAACCGAAGTTGCATAATGTTTCAAGAAGTTTGCCAAGAGAGCACAAAATGAATTTGAAGTGAAGCTCAAGAAGATAAGAAGTGACAATGGAAAAGAATTTGACAACACAAACATTGAAGCATATTGTGATGAAGTTGGATTCAAGCATGAGGTCTCCGCAACATATACTCCTCAACAAAATGGTGTAGTAGAGAGAAAGAATTGGACACTTATCACACTTGCAAGAACAATGCTTGATGAGTACAATACACCCGAAGCTCTATGGGTAGAAGCTATCAACACCGCATGTTATGCATCCAACCATCTATTTCTTCAAAAGTTTCTTAGCAAGACCCCTTATGAGTTTCTCAATGGGAAGAAGCCAGATGTATCATTCTTCTAGGTGTTTGGTTGCAAATGCTACATCTACAAGAAGCGGCAACACCTAGGGAAGTTTCAAAGATGTTATGATATTGGCTTTCTTGTTGGTTACTCATCAAAGTCTAAAGCATATCGAGTATTTAATCATGCCACCAGCTTGGTTGAAGAAACATATGATGTGGAATTTGATGAATCTAACGGCTCCCACGGAGCATATGAGAATCTTGATGATGTAGGTGATAAACCATTGAGGGAGGCCATGAAGAACATTTT
The DNA here is from genome assembly GCF_019320115.1 of Miscanthus floridulus. Classification (NCBI taxonomy): domain Eukaryota; kingdom Viridiplantae; phylum Streptophyta; class Magnoliopsida; order Poales; family Poaceae; genus Miscanthus; species Miscanthus floridulus. Next base: position 65,781,110 of record NC_089584.1, read on the forward strand.
GGTTGGAGACATCAAGCCCAAAGATGATGAAGATGATGTACAAGTGATAGATCCACCTTTTTCATCAAATGTGCCACAAGATGGTGATAAAGATGGGAGAATAGAAAATGAAGATACTCATGTCTCTCATGATCAAATGGTGGCACGAGCTCAAGATGTTGATGCTCCACAACCTCCCCCTCAAGTGGTTGATAGAAGAAATTCACCTCTACTACAAGCACATCCACAAGATCTCATCATAGGGAGTCCTTCAAAGGGTGTAATGACTCCCTCTCAAAAACTTGCTTCATTTATTGAACATCACTCTTTTCTCTCTTGCATTGAACCTAAGAATGTAGAAGAAGCTCTTCAAGATTCAGATTTGATAAATGCCATGCATGAAGAGTTGAACAACTTCACTCGCAATGAAGTTTGGACACTTGAAGAATGACCACAAGGTGCAAGAGTCATTGGTACAAAGTGGGTGTTCCGCAATAAGCAAGATGATCAATGCATTGTTGTGATGAATAAGGCAAGACTAGTTGCAAAGGGGTTCTCTCAAGTTGAAGGGTTGGATTTTGGAGAGACCTTTGCACCGGTTGCAAGACTTGAAGCCATTCGTATCCTCCTTGCATATGCATCGCATCATGAAATGAAATTATATCAAATGGATGTTAAAAGTGCATTTTTAAATGGCTTCACAAATGAACTAGTCTATGTTGATCAACCTCCCGGGTTTGAAGGCCCTAGATATCCTAATCATGTTATAGGATGTCCAAGGCGCTATATAGGCTTAAGCAAGCCCTAAGAGCTTAGTATGAACGCCTTCAGGATTTTCTCATTGAGAAGGGCTTCACCATTGGGATGGTCGATACTACACTATTCACCAAGAAACTTGATGGAGAAATCTTCATTTGCTAAGTATATATTGATGATATCATATTTGGCTCATCAAATGAAGACTATTGCAAAGAGTTTGGTGAATTGATGTTAAAAGAGTTCGAGATGTCTATGATTGGAGAGCTTACATTCTTTCTTGGTTTTCAAGTCAAGCAAATGAGAGAAGGGATTTTCATCTCTCAAGAAAAGTATACCAAGGACCTTCTCAAGAGGTTCAAAATGGATGAATGTAAGCTAATCAAGACACCTATGCCATCAAATGGACATCTTGACCTAGACGAGGGAGATAAATCGATTGATCAAACTCTCTACCGCTCTATGATTGGTAGTTTATTATATTTGACCACATCTAGGCCCCTCATCATGTTTAGTGTGTGTATGTGTGCAAGATTTCAAGCTAGTCCTAAGGAGGCTCACATGGTTGCCGTTAAAAGAATCCTTAGATACCTTAAGCACACACCAAGCATTGGTCTTTTGTATCCCAAACGAGCTAGATTCCAACTAGTTGGCTATTTTGATTCGGACTATGCCGGTTGCAAAATTGATAGGAAAAGCACATCCAGAGGGTGCCATTTGCTTGGTAGATCACTAGTGTCTTGGACCTCCAAGAAGCAAAATAGTGTGGCTTTTTCCACCGCCGAAGCGGAATACATTTCCGCGGGTGCTTGTTGTGCACAAATTCTTTACATGAAGCAAACTTTGCTAGACTATGGTGTAATTCTATAAAAGGTACCTCTTTTGTGTGACAATGAGAGTGCGGTAAAGCTTGCTAATAATCTGGTTCAACACTCTCGCACCAAGCACATAGATATCCGCCATCACTTTCTTAGAGATCATGTTGCTAAAAATGATATATCACTTGAAGGTGTAAGGACCAAGGATCAATTAGCGGATATCTTCACTAAGCCGCTAGATGAGGCTACATTTTGTCGGTTGAGGAATGAGCTCAATGTGCTTGATTTTAGTAACTTCACTAGAAAATGAGCTTGTGTTGTCCCTTGCATTGCATTGTAATATACAACATGTTTAATTTTTGGTAATGCACTTAGGGCTTGTCTAACATGGTTAATACAATCACCAAAAAGCGTGTGAAGAAGCTTAACCTTGGATCAAACTTGACAAGCAACTAGAATTACTTTCAAGTATTGCATTTCATATGCATGTGTGTTGCTTTGTCGTTTCTTCTCAGTTACCTTTTGAGCACCCGCTGTGTTTATCCACAAATAGGGAGAGCATTTGAAGCTTCCATTGATCATAAAACCGTATTGTGTGACCACATGTTGTTCCTCATCCCTTTTATTGCCTATTTTCCTAAAAAAATTATAGCCCAAGGCAAAATATTTTAAAATTTTTTGAGGGTTTGAGAGATGTCACTCACATCAGTCCCAATTGGTGTTTATTTGGGTCTTATTGAAGTTGGGACTTGATTGGGAACAGGCAGCGCGAAGGAACATTGAAGATTCGCTGAAAAAAGGGCGACCGAACGCTGCACCAGACTCTGCTTCTAGCGTCCGGTCAGTTCATAGGAGGTGAACAGATGCAGCACAGGAGTGACCGAACACTGAAACAATGCTCATCTTATTTCTGGTGTGAAGGTGTCCCTACGTCCGGTCAATCGAAGAAGATGAACTCAGGATCGACCAGACTCTAGCTATGTCCGATCAAGGGTATTCGGACACGTCCGGTCATGATTTGAGGGTTTTGGACCGCTCTATAGTCGACCAGACTTCGGGTGGCAGCGTCCGAGTGTTGCCACCGGTGCGTCCGGTCAGTTGAAATCGGGTGGATCTCCAACTCTATTTCATTTCTTTGTCTAACACGGGGGGCACCATATATATCTATCTCCATACACTGCCTTGACCTAGCATTGCCCACACCCGCGCCGCCTTGACCTAGCAGCGCCCATGCCATCACTCGCCGTAACACTGCTGCACAGTCGCCCCCGCGCCACCACCGCATCGTGCCTGCCTTGCTCCATAGTCACGCCACCGCGCCCGTACCCTAGCTGCGCCGCCGTGCCTCAGCCATTGCACCGCCGCATCCACGCCTACACAGCCTCATCGGGTGCACCAACGCCTCCTGCCCATGCCGTCGTGGCCCTTGGTGTCGCGCTCCACGCCAGTGCCTAGCTCGGCTGGCCCGCCGATTGTCCTAGCCATGCCTACATTGCATTGCTCGGCCACCGCACCACTTTGCACTGGAACCCTAACCCTAGGCGTATGATTGCCGATCCTAGTGGTGCCCTATGATCCTCACCTTTGCTCATCGGTCGCCGGTTCATCAGGTAGCAAGCCATCGCTTTGAATTTCGTATCTACTGGTTGCTTCTTAGGGTTTTGCACCTCTAGATGAATATTATAATTATTTATATATTATATCTATTCTATTATGCAACGAGTCGGTGCTCTTGTGGTTGTCTTTGTAGTTGTCAGTAAACTCGGGGCCAAGCCCGTGAGTACGGATCGAGGCCAAGCCTCACGAGTGTCAGTTGGCACTATCAGTGGCAGTAATTCTCTTCAGCTACAGCAATGACACATTGCAAGAATGTCAGAGGTGGTCCCAGTGACAAGGATCCGAGGCCTCCATCTCGACTGACAGCTCAGGAAAAAGGAAAGGCAAAGAAGATTACTACAAAGAAGCGTAAGTTTGCAGTTGTTGAGACAAAGAGAGCAGCAGCAGTGGTAGCCGCCACAGAGCGAGCTAAGAGAGGTGGATCTAGGGGTGGCATTTGCATTGCTGATCAGTTGTCACCAGCATAGAGAGCTACAGTCAAGAGGTTTGAGATTCTTCATGGTAGTCCACTTAGGACTATCATGCTAGGAGGACGGCATGTCTCTTTAGAGGAGAGTCAGCCTTAGGGGGAGACAGAGTAGCAGACATAGCTAGCAGAGCAGACAGAGGGTACTTAGCAGGCAGAGTAGAGTGAGGAGACAGAGCAGGCAGCACAGCCATAGCTTCTTCGCTCTAGTCGTACATGCAGTCAGGTGTCACCAAGGCCTAAGACATAGAGGAGGGGCTCTTGTCCGCCTCCCAGACCACAGGGTCCACCTCTAGTAGTTCACCTTGACCTGAGGGTAGCCACAGCCATACAGGTGCAGCAGCTCCGCTTTGTGCAGTTTGAGGACTGGTTTTCACTGAGGTGGGATGAGCATGCTTCAGAGCACTTCTATATAGTACTGTAGGAGGATTTCTATAATGCTTATTTGAATAGTGGAGTTTCCTTCATATCCCAGAGAGTCTGCTCCTTAGAGTCACTTGTTGCAGTTGTAGGTGAGCAGATCCATCCTCACCTCTCATATCTGCTAGGGTTGATAGATCTTCTTAGACGGACTGGACACTATGTTCCATCATGGGTCCATGAGTTCTACTCTTCTCTTTATATTGACCTGAGGCACAGATTCATTCACTTTGCATTCAGAGGCCATGACTACATGCTATAGGGCTCGAGGGTTGGAGAGATTCTCAGGATTCTAGAGTCACCTATTCGCCTTCATGAGGTTTGCTATGGTCAGACAGGGCCTCCGAGATGCCCTCACTGTGGACTTGTGCCACCTATAGATATTGTCAAACCTTGCTTCATAGAGCCATTTGGCGAGGGGTTAAGCAGGACACCACGTGACCTTACCCCTACAGCTTGGCTTCTTTACGCTATTATGAGGAGGACTCTGGTCCCGAGGATGGGTTACCGCGAGGGCTTGACTCACATTCAGTTGTGGCTAGTATATCAGCCGATATCTTAGTCTATCTTTGACATTTGGGATGTGATACTTTTAGAGATGGAGGATACACTAGTAGAGGGCTTCAGAGGTCACTATCAACTACCTTATGCTCATTGGATCACGTTCCTAATCAAAAAGGCAATTACATAGAAATCCCTAGAGACGATGGTAGAGTACACAGGTGCTTCTAGTAAGTTTCTATCATGTAACATGACCCAGATGTTATGCCACAGTCATGAGAGGACACCTCGCTAGCCAAGACGTTGCCTAGACATCCCAGAGATAGTAGCCTAGCAGGATGAGATCATCAGGGGCATTGTAGCGATAGAGGAGGAGCAGCTTGATGCACAGCTGGTGGATATGATTGAGAGTGACCCGAGTGACAGCTCTGATGATGACTATCAGTCGATTCCACAGAAGGCTCCTCAACCACACGATAGAGAGGCCAATGGCTCTAGCTCTGCTCCACCATAGCCACCATAGACAAATCTAGCACTTCTTGCAGTACTTGGACAAATGAGACAGGACCAAGCACGCCAGGCATAGGAGACAATAGCTACACTTGCATAGGTTCAGGCTCGATAGGATGAGTTTCAGAGGCAACAACAGGCCATGTAGCAGCAGCAGCTTGTGATTTAGCAGTAGTTACTTGGCTTCATGCAACACATATTCATTGCTATTGGAGTTGCTCCTCAGCTGTCTACACCTTAGCTAGGCCAGCCTGCTACCACCACTCCAGTGACTCTAGCTATACAGCCCAGTGGGCTTTAGAGTCAGGGACCACTAGCTACTCAGTTTGCTTCACCTACATAACAGGTGTCCTAGTGGTTTGCTTCACCAGTGCTAGTCCAGGGTCCTCACTTTACTCCCATTGTTACGGGCTTCACTCCGCCTCAGAGTTCTTTAGTGGTAGTGATGGACACCCCAGTTTCTAGGAGTCTTGGTGCCACCTTCAGTGAGCTTACAGGGCAGCCTACACCTCTAGAGTTACGTGTCCCTATCCCTACCACAATTGTTCCAGTGACTAGGACTACAGAGATGATCCCTTCGTCTATTGCATCATCAGCGTTAGCAGTAGATGTGGCTCCACTTCCGACAGTGATCCTTCCTGAGTCATAGGCCATGCCAGTTACTGAGCAGACCCTGATCGCTTCACCTTCACTTCTACCTATAGAGGGTCAGACTGCTCAGAGTTCAGGGTCAGAGGATGATGCAGCTTAGTTCTAGATTTCTCACCGCACCTTAATGCCTGACTCATCTGCTCCTGTCCCACCATCTGACCCTTAGGTTTTGGTGCTTGACGCCAAAGGGGGAGAGTGAGCGAGTGTGTTAGATCTAGGGGGAGCATGTGATTCGTTTCTTTTGGTTCTCTATGTGTGAGTCCTAGTGGCGCGACGATGACGTGATCATCGTGCCCTCGCCTCTAGGTACAGTTGCTGCTCTTAATGAAGAGTTGGCGTGACCTGTTGCTATGGAAGAGGGTTCTGAGTGCAACACGATTTGGTTTGCTTGGCGCAGTGCATGGCGTGCTCATGGGGCCCTCCTCCTTAGATGCATGCGCCCCCGAGTGACAGCTAATGGTTCACGTGGGCTTGTTGTATGGCTTGCTCATCATGTAGAGGTGGATCCTGGTTCTAGACTAGGCCCTTCATGGCATGGCGCCGCGTGACCTCCTAGTTACCAAAGGTGTCGCTGTGTGGTGGCGGGTAGTTTCACCGCTCGTGTGTGCTTAGGCTCATTGTGTTTTGCCGGTAGTAGTGGCGTTGTCTGAGACATGGCTCTACCATAGAGTCTAGTTTTCCCACATGGTAAGTCTAGACTAGGTGGGAGCTAGTGACGGGTGTTGACCCATTGGTTTGGGCGATCTTGAGATTCCATAGAAGGATGTGGCTACCGTGGGCCATTCCTTGGGTGAGATCACCGTGAGCCATGGCCGTCTGGTTTTTCGGGTAGAGGTCTCGGCCATGGACAGTAATGAGAGAGGGCACTGGGCCCCTCACATGGGTGCACTCTAGAATGCATCCCCAAGGGCAGTTTTGAGAGTGTGTCCGCCGTGGACCGTGAGATCCTAACTTCCTGTTGGCATGTCTTAAGTGAGGAGGTTTTAAGTCCATCACCGATAACAGCACCAGAAATGCCTGTTTGTATTTCTTAACACCATTACTAAGATTGAGTTAATCTTAGCAACGCTTCTAAGAAACACCAACTATGATAGTTGTTAACGATTACAGTGAATATCCGCAAGCGCACATATCTATCGTTGTAGCATTTCACCCAGAAGTATTCAGGGTATCGTTATTTATATTTTCCTAAAGGAGGGCAAGGTATTAAGAGTCTATCATGACATGAACAAGATTACATACTTGCATAGTGAACCATAGTGCATCACAGGGGTAAAAATGGTATATCAAGGATAGTGGACACACATCTAAGCCAACCTCAAGGATAAAAGGAAAACAAAGAATAAAAGAATGTTCCTACGTGGAGCTAGCATGTTCTAATATAGCCATGCAAAGTACAGGTAATGATCATACAAACTACATGATTAGAGCTAGGACTAAGTGTAAGATAGGTCAGGAGGCCACCAAGTATTGGTCTGCCTACAACCTCGTGTGACAATTTAGACTCCTATACCCTACCCGAACATGGGGGATTACAAGGGATAGATAGGGCTGTCATGTTTCTCCTATTTCTCCATACCCAGGCACCATGCTAGCATACACAGAAACTACCCAAATTCTCCTGGATCCGCAACCCTATAGATCGTCTGATAAAGAACTTGGGCACACCCAAAGGCATGATGAACCTCCACCTCAACTTAGCTCTAATTCTACTCATATAAGCCATATGAATGATTAAGCATAAAGTTCTACATGTTAAGATCATAGCATGCAAACTATATGCTAGTTCATATATCATGATTATAACATGAGAACTATAGTCTAGTTCATATGCATTGCTATATTGTAAGTATGAGAGGATGACTATGGAAGAACTCTTTATATTCATACCAAGTGTTGCTTTTCTTCCAAGGAGACAAGATCTCCAAGTAGCTCTTGCCTTGCTCACAATACTACTACTAAAACTAAAAGAGTACAAGAGATGAGTAGTGAGGTAGAGGCTCCAAATGTTGGTGTGTTGAATGGTGAGCTCCTCCTCTTCGTATATAGTGAAGCATGGTTGGTTCAGCGCTGGAAAATTAGGAAACATCCATGAACCGCCTACGCATGGTGCCATGCAAACACTGGAGGAGCGTGGGCCCAAGAGGCGGTGGTGGGGGTGTGGGCGCACCCAGGGTGCGGCCGCACCCTAGCTGGCCCCGCTCACCACCGCCTTGCTCCTATGGGTTCTGGGCTTGGCCTAGACCTCTTCTTTGTTGGTACCTGGCTCAAATTAGGTGGCTAGATGGTCCTTTGCTTGGTACTTTGGTATAGAATCTGCATTATGCTTTCTCTTTTGCGCATTTTGATCATTTTCCAGTTGTATTCAAATATTTGTCCGACAAAACATGTTTTCTCCAATACAAGTGGAACTATGTCAATAGTAAAGGCATATGTGTTAAAAGTTTGTTTATTTCTCCTATTTTGGATAATAATTGGCGGACGAATGTTGTTGTTAGTGACCGCCAACAAATCCCCCAAGCTTAACCTTTGCTCGTCCCAAGCAAATAGCTAAGTACTTGGTTGTTGATCAGGAATTGCTACTATGCTAATACAATTCACAAGTGCTATGTCTATAACAAAGTATTCTTCCACAATTCAAATAAGTTAGCATTTTTATCCACCCTTTATCTTGATCCATGTGGGGTGTATAACTTTTCTAAGTTCTTGGGCGGTTGCAAGATGGAATAGTTATAACAGAATCACCAATCATTCATTCCTTTATTAACCATCAATCCGGAGGTTTTATAAGTTTTGCAAAACAAATGTAAGTTCCCCAAATGATTCTCTCGATCACTCAAATGTGTATGAAACCTCACCAAGGCATTGAAAGTTTTGCCTTATTTTCATATCCTACCACTAAAGGCTTTTGAGTGGAGTTTTGGGTAGGTATGAAAAGTGGGGCATACTTGCATCACATATTTTGCTAAGTCAAAAATCAGACCTCAAGGAGAAGCAAGTCATACACTTTGATCATGACGTGCAAGTGTGTGGAATTTTTCATAAAGTCCTAATTCTAAATATTTTTGGTACTCCTTTGAATTATGAATCTCTCTCTTTTTGAATGAATGCCTTTTATTTGAAAGTATGGGCTATCTTTATTTTTTTTTCTTTCTTTTTCTTTTCTTCATGCTCTTTGGCATGCATTTTTTTTCTCTCATGCCTTTTGGCATGGACATTTTTCTTTTCTTTCTTTTTTAGCATAACCCATACTATTCTTTTTGGCATATGAAATTTTTTGAGAGAGACACATGATAAATGAATGGAGTAATTATTTTGGTGGACAAAAAAAAGCATGTTTTTGCGTAACTCTTAGTGTAAGAGTCAACAGTTTTATTTGTGGGTGTACGTGTGTCTTGATCATGGGTGCATGACGAGAATCTCACCAAAGGTCACAACAATTTGACAAAGCTCACTGCTCAAATAACTAGCATATGACTAGGGTTTGAATTTTGAATATCATGTCATATGGCCTTGGTAGGTATTCATAATCATTGAGGAACTTTGAATTTTAGCATTTTTTGAAAATGAAATCTCTGGATGTCAAGTTTCTCTTAGAACAAAATCATAGCAGATTCTATTTGTACCATATCATAACTCATAACAACTTAGAAAAGGAACATGCATTTACAACCCACAAGTTTTCAAGTTTTTAGGATGAGACATTTTTAGCCAATAAACTTAAATCTTGGGGAATACTAAGTTATAACTTAGGCACAGATGAATTATAGACATAGCAACTATTCATCATTTCAACTTAGGAGAAACTAAACATTCTTAAAACACATATGAGAGTGGAATTCTTATTTTTATCATATTTTATTTATTTTATTTTTTTGAATGAAAATAAATGTAAGAAATATCAGTGATAAATAAAAGATACATGTTACCTTTGCGGGGCCTCCCCCAAGCTAGCTCTTGGCCTATGGTCCGAGATGGCTTGGTGATGGCTCCGAGGTACATTATTTATTTATTTGCATTAATTTTTATTTTGTTTAACTCATCCAATTTTATACTCAGCATTTTTTGGTACAAAGATCAAACATGTTCAATTTGATCAAGGTAGACTAATCAACCTAAGCACCATGCTTAATTTGAAAAGTATATGAAAGTATGATCGCTAGAAATCATACTTCACACCAAAACATACTTGCAAAGAACATGGAAGAGCAAATAAGGTTTATTTAAATTGAAAAATATGGAAAGGTGAACTAATCCATTTTATTTTTCTTTTAGAATGTGTTTTTCATAGTTTTATTATATAGATATTATAATTGTAGAGGATAACTACCGATTTACCTTCGGTAAGGGCTCACTGTTTAAAGTGCAATGAGCAGGACTCTTCTCCTTCAATTTTTGCTTGATGATGGTGCATCCATGCCTAGAGAAATCGGCATGGATGCTGATCCTTTCATTTGCCATATCTGTTTGATTCCTTTACATGGTTGTTTCTTGGGCTATTTGTTTTTAAGGTGTTTATGCATGTCAAAACCATTAAATGGGCATCTTATTGTTTGCCCTTGAATATGAAAGCAAACATGCCTGGATCCCACGTGTAGTACTACATTTGTAGTGTTAAGGAATGGTCTCCTAGGAGAAGGGGAACTTCCTCATTGCGGCCCATGTCTAGAACGACGAAGTCCATGGGGATATATGTGTCTCGAATTCTCACCAAGATATTCGTGGCTAATCCCTCCGAGTGTCTTGAGGTTTGATCCACCATCTACAGTCTAAAATTTGCAGTGGACAATGGTCCACCCAAAATCTTATCATATATTACCTTGGACATGACATTGATGCTTGCTCCAAGCTCGCAGAAGGCATTGTGGAGGACATGTGGGTCTATTGAGCATGTGATCATTGGGCGGTCAGGATCTTCTTTCTTGGTGATGAATGGTGGATCTACAAAATAATCATGGTTGTCTCGACATAGAGGCTTACCAAACCTCATTGAGACCATTTTAACAGATTCGAGAGAGGTTTTGGGTTTCCCTGGAATGTTTCTCGAATCAGAAATAGGTAATGCGGCAACAATTTGAGCTATTTGAGTTTCGATCATTTCATTAAAGCTCAATTGGTTTTTAACAAATGAAGATAGGTTTTCAAGTTTTAAATTTATGTTTTCTATCATTTTATCATTATATGAAAGCTTTTTAGTTATATTTTTATTTATTTTAGCTTGACCTAAAACTCCATCAGTGGAAGGGACTAATTGTTCCACCTGTTGTTATTACCTTATCGGAACCCGTTGTTGATGTACGATGCTTCTTCATGGGTTTTGGGGTAGTTGTTCCCTGAATGTCCGACCTCTCCATAGACCTCACATGTCATGTGAGAATCCATGGCCTGGACGGTGCTCTTCATGGCTTCCTTTTCAACGACATGCTCATGCAGTCTTTTCAATAACAAATTCATTTTTGCGGCAAGCATATCCATCTCCTTCACGGTATCACTACTAGGAATATCCACTTCTATGATGATCAATTTTCATCACTGACGGAGCCAAATTTGTCATAATTTTAGTTTTATGATGAATTTATGATGAAAAAAGGTTCATCATAGAAGTTGCGTCATTCTTGCAATTCTATGAGGATTCTAGAAAGTTGTCATAGAATTGAATAGATCTATGACAAAAACTAATTGTCATAAAACTACTTTGGCATATGTGGCAGGGGGCAGCCACATTGGTGGGTGCTTCCGTTAGAGATGCTTTCCACATGTACAGGCTATAGCTGGTTGCATTAGAGATGGTTCGGGTATGTGTTAGCTTCTTATTGCACAACGTGGCCATCTCTGGTTCTTGCATGTTTAGGTTCTTACTGGACCACATGCCGGGACCCTATTATTCCACATGTCAGTTTTCTATTGGCACACGTGTCATGTTGAGGTTGGGTCACGTGTCACTTCTTCATTGGACCAAGTGTTGTATTTTTTATTGATCCATGTGGTGTGACCACAATACCCTACGTGTCTTTCTTTTACTCGACCACGTGTCTCGATGCTATATGTCCGTGTGTTAGTATTTTATTGGGCCATGTGTCGTATCTTGAGCTACTCATGTTTCTTTTTCTAATTCGACCATGTGGTAGGATGGATTTTGTACCACGTATTTTGTTTGTATTGGCCCATGTGCCCTATCATGGATGTTACATGTGTCATTCACTGGTTCGTCCACATGTCAGATTCTTATTTAACAACATGCCTATGCCAAATCTACCACGTGCACACCAATCATTACATCAGAGAAAATGATTTTAGATCTACACTGCTGCACAAAATTACTACATGCATCATTATATTGAACCTGAATCAAATAACAGTAGTTCAGCTCAACAGCAAACGACCGACAGAGTTCACATATCAAGCCACCAAAATTTCACATCAAAATAGCAAATAAACCACATGTTCACTACGTAGATTGAGAGTTACCAGCACTTAAGAGAATGATATGCTCATGGAGCTTATTGTACTCCTCATGTTCCTGTTTCTTAAACTTCTCAAACTCCCTGTCAGTGTTTTCTGCCTTCCTCTTCAGTTGATCCACTTGTTCGACGAGGACATCTGAACTTTCCTGATGAGAAGCAAGCCATTCCCAAAGTCTAGAGCAGCTTGTCCTGATACCAGCATTCTTCAAAGAAAAGATGTTGCAGCTAGCCTAGGAGAGGACCATGGAAACAACATCAGCAACAGGTTCTGCTCTTATAGTTTCCATAGCTTTCTACAAAAACCAAGGAGTAAACATTAGGAAGAGGACTTAAATTGTAGAACCAAGAGATTATTTTAGTACAAGTAATGTAAAGGTCTTCCTCAGCCTACTACAGATAGAGATTCATAAGCACAATGCATAGGTAACATATTAACTGTTGTAATATTACAACCTCAAAATGATGGTGCCACTTTAGGTTACTCCTACTTTTCCTTCTTTTATGCCAATGGCTTTAGTAGATTTCAAGGAAAGTAAATAAAGGTAGTTACCACTGCTTCTCTTGCAGCATTGCTCAGTCCTGTGTTGCTACTGGTATGGAAGTTGTTGAAGATTTCCACTGCATCAACATCTTCATGAGGTCAATCATGTTCTTCAACGTGCACTTCTTGATCATGTCCTGCGTCCTTCCTATTTTTGTCCTTCTATTAAAATTGCACATGCCTTTTTATTAACACAAAAGGCATTGTGTATTTGATATAAAAAGAGTAACACAACTATCACTTACATATGCTTGCAGGTGGACAATATAGGAGCGAGATCCTATAACCTGGTGGCACTTGACTTTTGCATAGTTTCACTTGTTCTACTCTGAGACTACCTATAACCACAATTGTGTTAGACTGTAGCACAAGTAGACCACATAAAGACTAGACAAGAAATAAATGAGTTCACAGACACACACACATATCTTGTTCTCAGAACTTAACCACATGTGGACAAGTGCCAACCACTGTGTGTCATTCATGCAAGACATAGGAGAGGTCTTTCTGATTTCATCAGTAGGGACATCGTTGAAGTAAGATTGCTTGAACCTATACCATGTCTGTAGTACAATAGACTGTAATACACTCGTGCATGCTTCTTTTGTTGCTTCATCATTGTCATCAATGGCCATCCTCAACTACAGAAGTGTGAATGCAAATTAAATCCATTACTAAGTTACTCAAGATAGAGTTGAATGTCAATAGAGGATATACATACTTATAGATAGCTTGGCCACAAATCCATTGAGAACTTTGATCTATTGCTTGTAATGTATCCAGTGTGGGAAAATTGGTACTTGAGACCTGACTACTACACCTGCCTCTGAGGCAAACCTTGTAGCTTGCAATGGATCATGTGGCCTTTTATTCCCCTTGACAACCGAGATGGGCATCCTTGTTCCCATTGATTGGGTGGTTTTGTGAAGCCCAACCCCCTCAGTTGCTTGCCTCGACTTCCTTGCTCTTCTCTACAATGGTACTACATAGTTTTCATACATTCAGATTGTTAGAAAAGTAACATGGATATCAAATAGTGTGGCTTGATTTATAGACATGTCTAAGGTTGTACCAACCTTCTCAAGTTTGGTCATTCTGCTAGTGGGTAGATGGAGTCTCCTCTTCGGCATGGCTAAGGTCATCTTCACATGACCAGTCCCTCATAGGGCTTTGTTTGCCTTGTGCGTGCTAACTTTTGGACCTAGATGGAACAACAAGATGCTGCAACTCTGCTGGACTAGTTGGCTTCACTCTCTTGAATTGCCATCCCCCATGACCCATATTGGTGCTACCTTTTGCGCTATTGGCAGGGACTTCTCTATGGCTTGTTCAACCCACAGCCTGAAATTAGAGAAACAAACTGAAGCGACAAGCATGTAAAAATTGTATTGCTATCCACACAACAAAGAATTGAATTGCACTACTATCTAAACAAGCCCCCTCCCATCCCAACATGACAACATAGAACAAGCACCTCAATTGCAAGGGGTGCTCGCTATTCTAAATATGTATCTGTATCACCATATCCTTGAACACATTCCCCTACTTCAAGGAGATATTCTGGATGTCAACATGTAGATCAAAAAAGGCATTTATTGAGTTAACCTTGTACTAAATGTCAACAAAATAGAGCAGGAGCGTGCAAATTAGGTGCCTAAACTACAGCTTATACGGAAGCCATTACTTGAATAAAGCACATGTGAACTATAGCTTATACGGAAGCTCTTATACTCAAATAAAGCACATGTGAACTACAATCAACTAAGAAACATGTAACCCCATCACTATATATCTACATGTCCCAGGTTCAACCACTAGAGTACAACACACATCATAAAAGGAATTTGGGTACCTCTTCCTATTCCTGGCTACGCTACGTCGTCGGCACCGCCCTCTTGTCATCTTGGTCACAGAAGTGGTGCGGCTACCATCGACAAAGGGGTAGCAAATCCGGTGTGGCGGTTGTCAACGATGGTGCTGGTGCTCAGCCGTGATAGGTGCCGATGTAGGGGGTCCGGATCCAGTGAGTACCACCACTGACGGTGGTCCTTCCACCGTTAGCGGACCTGCTATAGATGAAGGGGATCGGATCTAGATCCGGCTCTAGCTTTGGCTAGGGTTTGGAAAGGTATGAGAGAGGGTGAGGCTAGAGAGTGGAGAGGGAGTCAAGCTGCTGTGCCAATGCGCCTAGCTAGGGTTTAGACCAGGGTGGTAGAGAGGGCTAGGCTTTGTAGCGGGAGGAGAGATGGTGCGGCTAGTCTGGCTAGGGAATGGAGATGGAAGCGAAGACGATGATGCCTTGCGCTTTTATGTGGCCATAACAATATCGCAAATACCATTGTCTGAAATTGATGGCACGGTAAACCAATTTTCTGTGAGGAGGGCAAAAGATAGAGAGATCTAATTTTCGATTGGTGTTGGCGGCATTGCTGGTGGCGAGGATTTCATTTTTGCCCGAAACCAAATTTTCGCGCAGGCACGTCACCACCATGTCTGGCATCTTGTGAGCAAAGACCGAATTTTATATGACAAATGGTGATGATATATATGGAGTAATACACTAATGTGTATTAACTATCGGATCACCAATACTAATCCCCCAAGTTTTGGTGGACCCCCCAAGTTTCGGTGGACGGCGACTCTTGGCAGCATTTATGTGTTCGTGATGCAATTATGTGACATGTGGGATAGTCCGCTACTAAAGGCATTCTTTGATTAGTACCCATATTTTCCTCTTTTGCATGCCATTTCCATCGCCGTTCACCACCTCCAGCGCCACCCACCCTACGCTACCTCCCCCCTCCCCCTTGCACACCAAAACCTATTGCCTAGATCCTTCTGTGCCACAGGGATCTACTGCACCACGACGATCTACCATGCCACTGTCTGTCAGCGTGCCACTCCTCCAGCGAGTAAGCCAATCGAGATCGCCTTCTCGCCTCGGCACGGTGAGGTCGTCTGTGATCTCCTCTTTTTTTTCTTCATGAATTTATGGTGTTTGATGAAACACATGTGTATTTTTTTCTGATTGTTGCAGATGGCCCGAGTTAAATCAAAGCGGGTAGAACTACCACATCATAGAAAGAGCCAGAGGTAGACAACCATTCTCTAAGAAGTAGAGGAACAGGCACCACCACAACCTAGAAAGAGCCAGAGGAAGGCTCACAGTGTTCTAGAAGCAGAGGAACAAGCACCACCGCAGCCCAAGAAGAGGTAGAGGAAGGCAAACAATATCCAAATGGCAGAGGAAAAAGCTACCAAAGCTATGGTAGCCCTAGAGTTCGAGAATTCTCATAGGTGAACTAGAATGGCCTGCTGACAGCAGCAGTGTGAGGGGAGTGCTGAAATAGAACTCAGGGAGGAGGAGCTCACTGAGGAACAACTATAGCAAATGACCGAGTTCCACTCCAAAAACTAGACTAGTCACTTTGCACCTTCCTGGATCAAATCTGTAGCTACTCATGGGGGCACGTGTGCTTGTACTCATGGAGGTTCAATGTGTGCCACAATTGGTGGTACGAGGAGCAATCAAGGAGGTAATTTGATGTGTGCCACAGTTGGTGGTACGAGGAGCAGTCAAGGAGGTAATATGATGTCTGCCAATGGTGGTACAAGGAGTAGTTGAGGACATTTGGTGTCTACCAATGGTGCTATGAGGAGTAGTAATATTGAGAGAAAGAAAGAGGTGGTTCAGTTCTATGACTTTCGGTATTACAGGTCAAAGAAAATACGGTGCATTAGGTTCTGTGATATTGAGTTCTGGTTTCCACTCCTCAAAGAGCTTGGCACAAAATCATAGTTCTTGACTATGACTCAGGAGAGTATCTTTAGAAGCTACCATGCTAGAGGGATGGCACTAGTAGACCAAAGGGTACTACTGATAAGCTTGAGAGAGCAACCTCTTTGAGCGGTTCCTCTTTGAGCGGTTCCTTGGCTTCATTCACCTTTTCAATGAGGTTGATCGAATTATGATAAGCTGGGTGCGTCAGTTCTATGCAATAGTATGGATTCATCCAGAGAATGACTTCATGGGTTTTATGCTCGATGGATGGCCAGAGAGAATGTCCTATAACCGCCTACAACAACTCCTCGGGGTTGACACTTCAGACATGAAGCTTCACCAGATAGTCTATGGAGATGCTCTTCCTTTGTGTCATAGCAGTGCTGGAGGTACTTTTCCTATAGACTAGGAGATTCGGCCACTCTTCATGGAGCCCTTCACCGATGGCTCCTTGCGTACACTAGACAAACTATGTCCAGAGGCTTATGCTCTACACATGGCTCTGAGAAAAGACAGTCCTGCCTTGTGGCAGCAATAGGGAGTCATTGACTAGCTTGCAGCAGTGCCTACTACTATCAATATGGAGAGGCAAGCAGTTTGAATTCTTACACATTTTCCTATCTGAGATCGAGTATGTAATAGCTGACGCTATCAGTACTAGATGGTTGCACGTGTACCCTCACATCATCAGCTATCTGCTATGCACAATTGACTCTAGAAAGAATGGGCCCCTATACAACAAGTTGACTTGTGAACTTATGACCTACATGCCAGCAAGTCTGGACAATCGTCATCATGGACAACGTGCCCTTAGGTCCATTCAAGAGCTGCTACCCATATAGAATAGAGAAAGACACAAAATGGTGGATGCAGCCCTAGAGCAGGCAGAACACCAGTCTCAGATTAGAGGAATCTTGAATGTACAAATGCAAGATCTAGACTCCGATGACAGCGACTACTGTGACCCTATGTCAGATGACCACGATGAGGGAGAGTTGTCCTCTGGTGGTGTGGCCGACAAAGAGATGGACGATGTTCCACCTACTATAGAGATGTTAGCCAAGCAGTCACCACCTCCAGTGTCCATTCAGCAACCGTCAGAGCTTGGACAAATACTTGCTAGGGTAGTTGTCAGCCAGGAAGAAAACCAAAAGCATATGGAACGACAAGAGAGGTGTTTGAAAGCAAGTATTGACAAGCAAGTGGAGAGTGTGGTCCTTCTCAAAGAGCAGATGAGCTAGTAATCATCTGCTTTTTGTGAGGCCATCAACCAACAAGGCCAAAAAATCGATCTGATGTGCAATGTGTGCAATGGTTGCTTTAATCAACTGTACAGTGCCATAGGGGTTAAGGCCCCTGATATTCAGATGCTTCAGTTGCAATGTGGTAGTCAGGTCAACCCCATTGCTGGTTATCTGACTAGTCCTGATGATACAACTGTCCACATAGAGTTACCCATTGCGACAATGCTACATAAGTAGAATTTAGCTTCAGGTCCTGATCAGGCCGGTGGTCCACCTTCTTTACCCCCTCAGGTCGAGGTGCAAGTCACCATGAAGGCACATACAAAGCCTCATAGGGCTTCTCCAACGCTTGAGATACATGAGCCAACTTCAAGTTCTGATGAGGCAGGTGATCCACCTTCTTTGCCCCCTTAGGTCGAGGTGCAAGCTGCCATGAGGACACATACAGAGCCTCTCGGGGCTTCTCCAATGAACGAGATGCCTAAACCAGCTAATGCTAGTATTACTACAGTCAAACATAAGTAGAGTTTAGCTTCAGCTCATGAGGCAGCTGATCGGCCTTCTCTGAACAATCAGGTCAACGGGCCATATACTATGTGCGATGCCATAGTGACATATACAGAGCCTCCCAGGGCTTCCCCAACAATCAGGAGCTTGATGCGACCACCGAGCCTACTAATCCTACCACTAATAGAGTTGAGTCGACCCCTAGGGTCTGACACTATTACATTAGTTCAGCAGACCAGAGATTCCACCATTCATTCAGGAAACCACTTCACTGAGCATGATGAGACATTGGATTTAGACGATGAGATTTTAGCATACTCACCATGGAGATGCACTCACCAGGTGAGTTCGACCTCAATAGCACCATCATGACTTTGATGCCTACTTCGTCATCATCACCACATCCTTCAGATGCATAGTCACCTTAATTCCCTACTGAGGAAGGGACGCACAAGAGATTGGTGATAGTTCGACAATCGAAGGGAGGGACATAGTAGAAGGTAAGGGAACGGAGGCATCGAAATTTGGATTTAGAATGATTCTTGATGTTATAATTGAAGTCTTGCTTATGACACAATATCTATTTTATGGTTCTGTAATAAGTTGTACATGTTGAACCATTTTTATCACTATGTTGCCATGTAGGCATCAAAATTTGGATTTAAAATGATTCTTGATGTAATAATTGAAGTCTTGCTTAGGACACAATGTCTATTTTATAGTTCTATAATAAGTTGTACATGTTGAACCATTTTTATCACTATGTTGCCACTGTAAATTAAACCTAACATCTAAGTGCGATATGAGTGACATCTATCTAGTCTGACTACCATGTTGCAACTCAAGCCATTCCTCTTAAGAGAGAACTATAGGGTCAAACAACCCCATTGCAAGTCGAGGAGTCGTCCAAACACGAAATCTATTGT
This sequence comes from Miscanthus floridulus, assembly GCF_019320115.1. Taxonomy (NCBI): domain Eukaryota; kingdom Viridiplantae; phylum Streptophyta; class Magnoliopsida; order Poales; family Poaceae; genus Miscanthus; species Miscanthus floridulus. The sequence goes on from NC_089584.1 coordinate 65,800,291, forward strand.
CCAATGCGTTACAATCAGAGTAGGGGACTTCCTTTCGTGCGCAATCAAATCTTGCGTGCGTATTCAGAGAAGAGTAATAGATATTGTCTAGCAAATTACAAGCACATAGTGTCGGACTTTCTTGTGTGTGCATTCAGAAAAGAGTAATACACATTGTGCCGACGATTAATATTTACAATGCCTAATGCAGGTAGAAGCATTCAGAACAAAAAATATGTGAAGTTACTAAGTTACCTATGGTGTTTCATAAGAGGAAAGGAAGCTTCCCTAAAACCTAACTCCCTTTCAAGAGGGGAGGTAGGATCCGGCCCATGACCTCCTAATCACCTCATCTGAGCATGTCGGCCACACAAGCCTTTCGCATCCAAGCACAAGAAGCTAACACGGTGAAAGACAAAACGAAGTGCATAAGTTGCTCTTCGAATTAAAGTAACAAACTAGACTTTCATTAAGATTGGAATGACCCTAGATACAATCTACGTCTCAAAGAAGGCAGCAAGGATGATGTCTCCCACATGGGTGGCTACCACGATGGCCTCCGCAGCGGTGGTAAAGTCACTAGTGAGCTCCTCCTTCTCCTCCTCATCGACGCCAACTGGAAAGCCAGGTTCAAGCTGGCGGAGATCATGGCCAGAATGAAGCTATACCGTGGCTAGGGCTAAGGCAGTCCCATGGCATACCCCACGAAGGGCCACTGCGCTAACCTGAGCTAGCATGACCCACAGATGGTCCTCAAGCAGGACACCCCTACGTTCACATCGTTGACGGTGATGAGGGCCGACTCTCGAAGAGCAGCCAACTCCTCCTCTAGGGCTGACAACACTAAAAACAGTAAAAACAAGGCCATGGACATTTGGACAGAGCTTCTCAATGAAGGAAACCATACCAATCATCCTGGCTTGAGCATTAGTAGTTGTTGCTTGGGCATCAGCAGTCTCACGCTCTGAGGTGGCAAGGGCAGTTTGGACGAAGTAGAGCTAGAGCGTGAGCCGACTAACCTCACCCCTAGGGTCGAAGTGTGGGTCATGAGCGACATCTCGATTACAGAGGGGCTCATGGACTTCTCGATGGCTAGGGGGAGAAGTCCCCTCTAATTCTGTAGGGCATGCATCCGGAGAGCGGTCGACACCAGATAACCGCCCGACCTCTAGTGTCATGGCGTGAGAAATGGCCCTAAAAAGATTAAGGAGATCAGAACGGAATGACTTTGGAAACTAAGATTAAGACCACCTTACCCAACACGTCGCAAATGGGAGCGGAGACATGGCAAAGGCCCACTCCCCTCTGGAGGGTTCTCTACCAGGCACTTCCCATGGTCCATCACTCCGGCCAAACACGTGACTCGCTTGAGGCTGGAGAAAAGGTGAAGGAGTACCATAGGAAGATAGAGAAGAGTGGTTGCCTTGGTCATACCTCTCTTGTAGATTTATGGTGAAACCAGGCACACTAGGCTCTTTGGGTTTCATGCAAATTTAATACAGATTTAATTGTTGTGGATTTCCAAGCAACAGGTTGCAGCGCGTGAAGTCAGAAAAAGAGTAATAGATATTGTCTGACACGTTACAATCACATAGTATTAGACTTTCTCGCATGTGCATTCAGAAAAGAGTAGTACACATTGTGCCAATGATTAACATTTATACAATGTCTGATGCAGGTGAAAGCATTCAGTCATTGTCCAACACGTTTCAATCACATAGTATCAGACTTTCTCGTGTTTGCATTCAGAAAAGAGTAGTACACATTGCGCCAACGATTAACATTTAATATACAATGCCTGACACAGGTGAAAGCATTCAGTCATTATTTGGCGTGTTACAATCGCATAGCATCATACTTTCTCGCATGTGCATTTAGAAAAGAGTAATACACATTGTGCCAACGATTAACATTTACAATGCCTAACATAGGTGGAATCATTCAGAACAGAAATACAATAGTAAGTTACTAAGTTACCTATGGTATTTCATATGTTTCATGGATCAGTTGGAGGCCATTGTTCATTTCACTGTCAATGGCAAGCAGATCTGGTGTCAGGAGCTGTATCCACTCCTAGCACCAGACCACGGCCTCCTCCTTTGTGGGTAGCGCTTGGAACAACCAGCGGCATAGCCTGTCAGTCCATTTGTCCATGAAGCACTTTAGGACCTTCTTCATCATTGACTTCGGCGACATGACCGGATTTCACCTGGCGAGGAGCTGTGGAACACATCGTACCCCTTCATTCGACAAGACGACACTAATGGCAACAAACTGGGATGCCAAGCGCGGTACAATGAGCTTATCAATGAATGGCATCCACTAATCAGTCCAACCAAAAGCGAGCTCATAGTGCAGCACCATCTTGTCATCGCAATCTACCGTGAAGAACCGCCTACATAGAGCACCTTGCCTATCTTTTCTAGGGAACTCACCCTGTAGGAGGTTAAGCATTTTTGTGGCAAAATCTCAGACGCCCACCTCATCAGGTGGTCAACCCACGCGTCCATAGTTGCCATTCCTCCTGGTGGTGGCTTGTTGTGGACATTTCCAAGTCCACACATCAGGTAAGGAATGATGACACCATCGACAAACCCGTTCCAAACGTTAGGCCAAGCTGCTTGCTTCCATGGTAGCACAATGTCTTAATTTTTGTGTGTGTTTTCACCAGTACACTTCAATAGGAACTTTTGGACCATGGTCAACACCTTGGTGAGCATCGGCTATAGCAAGTCCCAGTTGATGGCCGACATCCACGGATGTAGAAATACGTTAACTAGAACAATCTCCCAAGAAGCGTCGTACCTGTCGGCAGCACTAGACAGTCCAGGAACCACTACATCATGCAGGAATTCCCTAGTGTGAGGGGACTATGGCGGTAGGTTGTGCAAGAACTGTACCAGTTGTTCCTACTATAGGAACCTAGTGGGAGTCCATGTCTCCTTCAACCATTTCATATTGGGGTCGACCATCAATTCAATGAGCAGCCCAGCATACGGTGAGGAGGCAGACCCAGCGTCCAAAAGTATGTACTTAAGCTTGCTCACCGCCTCCAGCTTCCTATTTGGTTACTCCAACGGATCATACCACGACAACTGCTTGAACGTCTCCTACATGATAGGGACCAACATCTTGCGCACTATGTCTGGTAGGGACATCTCCTTGTAAAAGGAGGGATACTCAGTTAGCAACTTCGTGAACTCATTGATAACCGTATCCAAGATGACCTTGGTGTGGCTCTCCTATAGGCTTAGTGGTTGCATGACCTCGTCATCATGAGGACTAAAATTGTGTGCGCCCTCATCATCAGACGAGGTTGAATCATTGGAGGGATTATAGGCTGCAGGGATGATGTAGGATGTGTCGACGCGGTCGGTGCCGAGACTCAAGTACCTATGGTGTAGTCGCACCTCGATGAGGTTGGCATCCCCTTGGTGGTGCAGTTCGAGGCCATGGCTAGCACTGTAGCCCATGCATTCCATTATCTAGTGAACCGCTAAGTTGTTCACAATGGTTGTCGTCGGCGCTATTGGACAGGGCGACGCTCGATGCATGCCCAGTGGACCGGAATGGCCAGACCACGATGCTAGGCCCCTAAGGACAAATGACATGGGTTGCCTATAATCGACTATAGCAATGGGCATGGCATCCTCATCGGCAACCACGGCGCCATCAGCATCGACAACCGCAGTGCCACCAGCATCGGCAACCACTGCGCCATCAGCATCAACAACCATGGTAGTAGGGACAGCGCCAGTGTTGTGCTCTATTGGTGCCATATGCTAGATGTTGTCATCAGTGGGCTCGTCGGAGGCCATGGTAAGCGGCGATAGTTGTGTGTATGTATGTCACAACAAAGTGGCAGGCGAAAGAAGTTGTGCACTACTAAATTTTTCACTTGAGTACTAAAATGTGTTGCGGCAGTTCCAAACACTGGATGGTGGATGATTAGTAACTATAGCCTCAATGCGGTTGAATTGAGATTGGGCCGCATCCGTCGCATCACCATGGGCATCGCAACTGTCAAAGTTTGCCCTTTCTAATCGGAGGACGTGGGTGTATAGTTGTTGAGATTATCGGGACCCTAAGACAATTCGAGCCTATGAAATATAGATAGTCTGGATCACTACGAGTCGATGAACAACAAAATATAGTGCAGGCAACTATCAGGGTCTATCAACTAGTCCATAGAATCTAACTATCAGGGGCTAACAACTAGTTCTAGTCTATAGAACCCAACAATTAGTTCGCTTTTTTTAGCCATGGCTAACTAGTCATAGTCCATCCAAATAGGGCATAAGGCAGTCTGATACTAGGAAATCTTGACAGGCCGGATAATAGTTCTGATGAAACAACAAAATACAAATTGTGCCTACTCTTGCGACGAGATCACTGCAACCATCCGTCGTTCGTCTTGCGCACCTCCACCTTGAGCTTAGCTTCATCGTACTTCTAGTCCTCCTCCCATTCCTCATCCTCATCATCGCTAGGTGGCCTCATGGATCACGTTGAAGAAGTAGGTGTCACCGACATTGAGGTGGTTGCTTGCACAGAACTCGTCCCACCTGTACTCGAATGGCATGCACACTTTGTTGTTCATGCGGGTCCTCTCCAAGCCCATGAACCAGGACTACCTAGCCATTTGTAGCTCGACGGTTTCCCGCTACTAGTAGCCATGCGCTACCTCGAAGTCCATTGGCACATTCTTCGTCTCGCACAAAAAAAGATTGATGAGAAAGACGACACTGGTAACTTGCGACATCAGTACATTCTGTGTCTCGCGTGAGTGCTCACCGTATACTTCGCTTTGAGGTGGTACTTCTTTAGGAACACTACAAAACTCCTTGGCTCCACGATGGGCAGGGAGAGCTAACTACCGCTGGCCTCGAAGTCAAGCAGGTACTACTCATGGCAGGTGCTAATGTTGAAGACCTTGATGTTAATCTTTGACCGGTTGTCATACCACAATACAAGAGAGAACCCATCTTGGAGGTTGAGGGCACGAGCATCGTGCTTCCGTCCCCGGTGGAGGTACAAGTGACCACCATTGGGGAACACCTTCACCTTCCACCAGGCTAGGCTCTGCTCATCGTCCAGTTAATGCTCGAGTTTCCGGTGACCTCCGATGGCCCAAGCCATTACAGCCGATAGTTTCTACGTGCACAACAATCAACACATCCAAATAGAGGGACAAGTTCATTCCCAAAGGCAAACCCCAGCAGATCGGATTCAACACATAGAAAACGGGCAATTACCAATGTTTCGACATACAATCCAGGAAGAAGGATCTTCATGCACTCTAGGTCACTCTGGCTTAGTCCTGCCATGTCTTCTTGCAGCCCCACTGTGACAACTAGGGAACTTGACAGTCTTGTGGAATCCTTCTGGTATGTCTCTATTCTCGTTCTCCTCTCATGGGGGCTTTCTTTTTCTGTGGTTCTAGTGTTGTCACAAATGCAAGGAATGCACATAGTGTTGGGGCATTAGTGGAGGAGCTAACATGCATAGTAAAAACCAATAGCAAGACTAAAGCCATCTCATCGGCATAAATGGAGGAGACGTGCTCTGTTTTCATTAGCGTATGCATGGGAACATCAATACTCCTACATCTCTGGTCAAACACGCCTTCTACAGTATGACTGGTTGAGGTTCCCGAGGGAGTGTGATAACCCACAAGGGGTGAAAAGACCTATCATCACCACACCTGGCTTTCAAGTCTCAACCATGTCATGGTGCTCAATTCACTCCTGTCTAGCTTTCATCCTGCATTCACTTTGCTCTCGACAACCGTTCAAGGTTTCTTTGAGAGGAGCAAGTCTCGGCAACTAGAAAGCACTGCCACCGTATATTTGAACGCATCGATTCATATTCGTGTCATACACATTTGTGCAAACATTTTTCTTCACAAAGGAACATTTACCATTATCTTGTTGAACACGTGATAGTCTAAGCATTATTAATTTGACCGAGATAGACACATCTCACTCTTGCCAACCGCGCAATGGTTGCTTTGTGCCTTGGTATGGTGAACCAAACATGTATCAGTAGTGGTAGTAGTCATGAGTCGCTCTGATCATGCTCAAAATGAGTGGCTCTGATCCATCGTGAACCCAACTTGTCTTATTTGCATGTGTCCGATAAAAAATGTTAAACTTGTAAGAGCCATGTAGCGAGGAGTTCATTTGAACAAGTCTCGGCCTGATCTAATGCACAACAGAGGAGGCATTGATGTTGCATTTTTACTACACATGCCAAAAAGTCCCCCGTTGTCCATTGGATCCCTCGTCGGATATTAAGTGTACCCATTAGCCGCTGCATGTCTCTTCAAAAGAGAAATTGCTTACCAAAACAACTTCTCTTCACTCTTCTATCTACCCCTCAACTATTGTGATTGCTTGGATAGGAGTGAAAAGACCTATCACAACCGCACCAGGCTTTCAAGTCTCAACCGTATCATGGTGGTCAAAATCTCTTAAATTTTCACTACTGTCTAGCTTCTATCCTACATTCACTTTGCTCTTGGCAATCATGCAAGGTTTCTTTGAGAGGAGCAAGCCTGGCATAATGCAGAACAGATGAGCCATAGTTGTTGAAAATTCTACTGCACATGCAAGAAAGTCCTGTCGCCTTATATTTGAATGCGTCGGATAGTATACGTGTCATACACATTTGTGCAAATGTACTCCCAGCCCTATGTCATAGATTATGAAAAATGTTACATTCTTTTAGGAATTATTAAATTAAATACAAAGGAGAACACTATCACATGACCACGCCCCTACTACTAGTAATAATAATATTGGATTAAATGACGAGTGAGTGTAGTTGATCATAAACTATGAAATTTACTGTGCATGCCAGAAAGTACACAGGCCGCACAATTGATGTCGTTGTGCCGAGACTCACACTATCTCATCAGCATAAATGGAGGAGACGTGCTCTGTTTTTGCTACCGCCGGTGTAAATACGGTTGTGATTCCCGAGGGAGCTCAACGACACCCACCTCCGGGAAAGATAAATCTTCACAGAGTATCTTGCCTTAGAAGCCTTAGCGTCCCTATGTATAAATAAATCTTTATGGAGTATCTTGCCTTAGAAGCCCTAGCATCCCTATGTATACATAAAGCCTGGCCTCGCCCCAATTCATATTGTTTACCATTCCACCTTCCATTGCGCAAAAGCCCTCTCCTCACCACCCACCTTTGTCAACCCGTCGGTTGCCATGAAGGCCGTCGGTGGCCCGGCTATAGTCCCTGCTTCCTCCAGTGGTTTGATGGAGGCAGGGCCGATGGTGCACCCCGGGTTGGTGTTGGCGGAGGTGGCAGCGATGTCTAATCCTAGTAGATCGGTGTTCCCATCGCCGAGAGTCATGCCACTCCTAGGCTACTGCTCTCCCCATCGCCCTTGGCGATGACGTTGATGTCACTAGCCCTGGTGGTTCGCTCGCCACCGCTGGGACCGCTCACCATCATCAGATCCACTCCCCATGTGGGCTGGTCACCTGCACCATCATGGACTCCTCGCCATCCATCAAGGTTGATGACGAGGCCAACATTTTGGCTAAGGCAAGGCCATGGCCGACATCTTGGCCAACACAGAGGTCGAGTCTGACGGCTCTCCGAGCTACATCATGATGGACTTAGAGGATGATCGTCTGCATGGCTATGCAATGCCTATTCTCGTAGGCCTGAATCTGTTCTTGCGCGTCATCCCGTATGGTGGCCTGGTGTGCCCCGTCTGCCCCAACCGTAAGGCCCGTGGTTGTATCGAGGCTGATGCTAGGGCGCATGTCCTAGCATGGGCACACGACCCCTAGACAGTACCTACACCAACGACAAGAATGTTGCCTGCCATCACACCCTAGCAAGGAACTAGGGCTGGATGGCCTAAAGGGATCTTCTGGCTGCACCAGTTCGCCATGGCAGAGAGGTTTGCTGGCTTCAACCAAGGCCAGTTTACCTTGCAGGCGTTGGATTTTGTTCGCACCTGTTGGTGCCCTTGTTGCATGACTTGCGTACAAGTGTGGGATGGCACTTCTCATTAGTAGTATCAAGTCATGTCAACATATGTTGTTAGGACTAGTTTGTTGTCAGGTGCTATTAGAATTAGTATGAAGTCATGTTAATCATCTGTAGTTAGAAATAGTAGGTCTAGGTAGTAGTTGGATGACTTTGAGTAGTGGGATGGCACTGCTCTCCTCTTATTATTATGGCAGATGAAGGCATGGTTATGTAGGCTGAACTTGTATTGTTGCTGTAATCCACATATATATAAAGTCTGCTTTGCCATTATCTTTCTATCTAGTAGCACTGATATCCTCTTATTATGCATGTAATGTGCGCATTTGTGCAAACATTTTGGTTCACAAAGTATCATTTACCATTATCTTTGTGCGCACATGATGGTCTGAGCATTGTAAACCTAAACGGGCCAAACATATCTAAATTCAACCGTGCAAGGGTTGCTTTGTGCCTTGGTTTGGTGAACCAAACACGTATTAGTAGTGGTAGTAGTAATCATGAGTGGCTTTGATCTATGAACCCAACTTGTCACTTCGCTCTCGACAACCATGCTAGGTTTCTTTGAGAGGAGCAAGCCTAGCCTAAATGCATAATAGAGTAGACATAGGTGTTGAAATTCTACTGTGCACATATCTGTGGTGAACCCAACTCATCTTGTTTGCATGTATCTGATAAAATTTGTTGAACTTGCAACAACCAAGCCGTGAGGTGTTCATCTGAACAAGTCTCGCCTAGATAGAAAGTCTGATGGCCATACATTAGGTATCGTCATGCCGGTTCACCATGGCGGAGAGGTCTAGTATGCTGCCTCGTGTGAAGTCATGTTAATCATCTATAGCTAGAACTTGTATGTCTAGGTAATAGCTAGATGCCTTTGAGTAGTGGGATGGCACTACTTTCCTCTTATGGTCAGATGGCACTACGCATTTGTGCAAACATTTTGGTTCACAAAGTAACATTTACCATTAGCTTAGTGCGCACTTGATAGTCCGAGCATCGTCTATTTGACTAGGCCGGACACTTCTCACTCTTGCCAACTACGCAAGGATACCTTTGTGCCTCGGTTTGGTGAACAAAAAACATATCAGTAGTGGTAGTAGTCATGAGTGGCTTTGATCTGTGGTCAACCCAACTAATGTCTTCAATAAAATTCATTAAATTTATAAGAACCATATAGCGAGGAGTTCATCTGAACAAGTGTCGCCACAATCTAATGCACAACGGAGGAGGCATAGTTGTTGCATTTTTTACTACACATGCTAGAAAGTCCACCGCTATCCATTTGATCTCTCATCGGATAATCAAAAGTGTAGCCATCTCTAGCTAGCTACTGCATGCCTCTACAAAACCAACCAAGAGAAATTGCTTATGAAAGCAACTCCTCTTCACTCTTTAGTCTGCCCTTCGACTATTGTGACTATGTTTTTGGAGTGAAATAGTTGTAGAGCCTTTCCTCCTGCATCCAATTCACTATTGGCAACCGCGCAAGGGTTGCTTTATGCCTCGGTTTGGTAAACCAGACACATATCAGTATACATACTTGGCATGCTGGTCAAACTAATTAATGATCTTGTCATAGTGGTTGAAGCACGCTCTGTTTAAGGAATGCTTTATGTCAATGGCTTATGCAGTGTATATGAACCTATAACAAGTACTAGTTGCAGTTGAATGGAATAGTCGTGTACACAATAGACAGTCTGCATAGTGCAGTACTGACTCCGGTGGACAAAGCCTATATGTCTATTGAAGCATAAGTTTATAACAACTGAGCATACTGAACATATTCAAAATACAAAGACAGAAATCCAAAGCAAAGTGCAATTTTAGAATACATGTTCTCCCAAAGATTATACATGAAAACTCCTACAAGTCATCGTCATCTCTAGGCATGTGATCTCTGCCACCACAGTTACTGTCATCACTGCAATACTGGTTTCCAGTATCATCTTCATCCTCATCTTCATCCTCACTGCCTTCAAGTATGCCAATTGCTTCCCTCTTATCTCTTAGAAGGTCATCATCTCCACCATGACAAGCTTCGTGCATAGCTTGATCAACATCACCTAGTAGGACTTCATGCTCATTGTCAGAACAGTGATCATCTTGGTGCACTATAGACTCTATTTCTTTCATGTCATACATATCCCTATGTTCGAACTTCTACACGGCCCGCCAATCTTTGCCCAAGGAGGTGTCCTATAGATAAAAAATCTTCCTTGGCTATGTCGCAAGAAAGAAAGGGTCATCCTTGTACTAGAATGATTTAATATTGATGGATCTGTAATGTTCGCCATATCAATGCCTGTAGACTTCATAGTGCCATCTAGATTGTACCAGTCATAGCGCATAACAACCATTGTCCTATGGCTTTGTATGCTGGAGTTATACATCAACTGAATAACTTGTCTAACGACACCATAAAATTCCACTGATTGGCCTTCATTTGTGATGGTAGTCATGACACCACTGTTCTATGTATGCAGAGATTTCTTGTGGTCAACAGTCCTATACCTGACTCCATTAATACTGAAAGTTGCATAGACCTAGACTTGGGTGTTAGGACCACATGACAGTGCATACAAACCTTCACTGACCTCTGTTGGTTTCTCTCTACGTAGCTCCTCGATCTGCACACAAACATGAAACCACCATCACCACTAAGTTGTCGTATAATTCTGCCAATGATTGGCCTAATAGAACTAAAATATGCTAATCACATACATGAGACTTAGACCATGCTGGAAACTCTGCTGCTAGCCTACTATCAAAATCATCACTTGCCCCTTGTTCCTCTAAAATTTGTCTATATATTTTGTAGCACATATAAGCATTATTATTAGTAACATTTCGTATGTAATATAGGAAACAACAAATCAGCATATAAAAAATCATACTTACTGCACATATGGTCCAACCTCGTCGCATTTATTAAGCACATACCAAGCTAGCTTATTGATTTTGGATTTATCATTGATGTCCTTTACCCTAATCTGGCCAATGGGCTTGACACCATGCATGAAAATAGAGGTCTCACTAGGTGCTAGCCCATCATGTGATATATTGTCGTCCCAGTTTATCTTGTTTTAACATCATCCATGAACCTCTCCCAAAATGCCAACGTCTCGCTTTCTAAGTAAGCCTCCGCAACTGATCCTTTAGGCCTGGCCCTATTCCATAATAAATTCTTCAACATGCCCAGTCGCCGTTCTATTGGGTACATCCATCCATACTATATGGGCCCTCTAAGAAGTACCTCGTTAGGTAGATGGATAGCCAAGTGCACCATAACATCAAAAAAGCCCGGTGAAAAAATCTTCTTAAGCTTGCATAAGATGAGTGAGATGTCCCGTTTTAGCTTTTCCATGACTTCTTTCCTCAGAATTCTACTACACAGTGGCCTAAAGAAGTTTCGAAGTTCTGATACAGCTTTGTATACATCTTTGGGAACAAAACCTCTTAACCCTGTAGGTATGATCCTCTAGAGAAGAACATGGCAAGTATGCATTTTTAGCTTGCCAACTACCTTGGTAACATCTGCACTAATGGATTTTGCTAGGTTGGATGCATAACCATCTGGAAACTTGACACCTTTAAGGAACTTGCAAAATTTTACTCTATGTTTTTTCTGTCATGACATAGTGAGCTTCTAGGAATTTAAGCGAGGTGCCTTGCTACATGCCGTGATATTGAGGCCTTATCTTCATATCATGCAAATCTAGCCTAACATTCGTTGTGTCCTTTGTCTTGCCCTCCACTTTCAGCAACGTCCAAAGAATGTTTTCACATATGTTCTTCTCAATGTGCATGACATCAAGATTGTGTGGCAGCAATAGGTCCTTCCAATATGGCAGCCCCCATGAAGCAAATTTTCAATTATAAATCACTGGCTCTTCTCCATGCTTTTGTTTCCTTTTCCACCGTGCTTACGTAGGTAGACATCTTTCACCTTCTTGAGTTCCTCAAGGACCTCCTGTAAGGTGAACTTTTTTGGCGCATCTCGGTCCTCAGTTTTTCCATCAAAATCCAAGCTCTTCCTCCAAGGGTGATCACTAGGAAGGTAACGATGATGTCCAAGGTATCATAGCTTCTTTCTTAGGCTCCTTGACAATGGATTTCTGTCACAATAAATACATGCATAATAACCTTTTGTAGTTCGTCCTAACAAGGTGCTTAATGCTAGAAAATCATGCATGCACCAAAGCACGACAGCGAGCAAAGTGATGCCTTTTTTATTATCACAATATAGTACATGAAAAGTGTTGACACCCTTCCATAGTTCTTTTAGTTCTTCTATAAGATGCTCCAAGAATACATCAAAACCCTTTCCTAGAGAGGTTGGGCCTAGGATCAGTAGAGGCATAAAGTAATTTGATGGGTTCACACATTCCTATGGTGGCAGGTTCATAGGCATTATAAGAACAGGCCAAATACTATATGTTGAGCTAAAATTGCCAAATGGATTGAAAACCATCTATGGTGACGACAAGCCTCAGGTTCCTTGGATCATCTACAAAAGTTGGGTGCTTTCTATTAAAGTCCTGCCATGTCTCCCCATCTGTTGGATGTCTCAGTTCATCGTTATTCTTCTCTTGCTTAGTCTTGTGTCATTCGACGTCTGCTACTGTTCCTTGAGTAGCAAAGATCCTCTACAACCTTGGTATTAGAGGAAAATGCCTCAAAACCTTATGAGGAACCCGCCTGCTACCATCTGCATCCTCCCATCTAGACTCTTTGCATTTTGGGCACGCTTGCAATTCCTCATGATCACCCCAAAACAACACACAGTTGTTCTTGCACACATGGATACTTTCATAACCTTGTCCCAATTCTTGAATATATTTATGGGCCTCCTCACATGATTTTGGTACGTTGCTATTAGGGAATGCATCTGACAGTAATGCCAATAGTGCATCAAAATAGTTGTTGCTAACTCGATAGTGGGACTTGATATAGAGCAACCTGACAAGGAAGGAGAATCTTGAGAAGGTAGATCTAGAAGAAATTGATTGCTTCAACTCATCCAACACTCTTTCAAACTTTGGGACTCCTCCAGCCCACTCTTCAGATGTCAACAGGTTTTGAACTAAATCATCAAAATCTGGTAATATGTTATCGTCGCAGTCCTCCTCCTCCGCAATCCAACCATCATGATGAGATCCATGCACATCTGATGGCTCTATAATGTCAGTACCTCCTCCCTCTTCCCCATGATGAATCCATGTGGTGTATGTGGGTGATATTCTATTTATAAGTAAGTCATCCTTCACCTCCTGCCAAGTTTTAACCACCTAGTTAATACAATGTGTACAGGGACAAGGGATGTTTTGCTCTGGGTATTTTTGTTTAACCATATCCATGAACTCTTCAAATCCTATGGTGAACGTCAGCGAGAATGGTCTACCAATTGAAATCTATGATATATCCATCTGTTGCATCAAAAGTATGCAAAGTCCATTAGAGTTTTGACCATTGGGTGGACAATGGCAAAACTAGCATTAGAACAAAACATACAGTGTTCGAGAGCACTAATCTATGCATTTGTTCAGATTATACTATGGGACAGTATGGTTTTCTATTTTTGTGCAACAAAAGCATTGATTTCAATTGTAATTCATACATAATAGCCTTTCTTTATGTGTTCTTTACTTTATCATGTATAGAAAATGGAGTCATATAATTATAGAAGAAGGTACTCATACCTTTGTTCTATGAACTGGCATACCTCGGCTGCAAACTGCCACTACCGTGGCACACACCTGATCATGCGGACGCCAATGCCGCCATGCTCCACCGGGAGAGCCCTGCCATGCCACCAAAAGTACACCTGAGTCACCCCAATAGACCAAGGATCCTCCGCCTCTGCTGCTGCCACCACCACAAGTCCAGCATGCACAGATTTGTTTGCACTTGCAGGGATATATCCAATTTAGGTCAACCTGTAACACAGCCAATTGGATACTATAGTGACTCCAAAGAGATGTCAGCACAGCTAGGTGTCTAGCACAATGGTAAAGACACTCCAATCCTTGGCCTAGATCCCATGTTCGACTCCCATGTATCAGACCATTTTTCTAAGAAATTAAACCCTGATGGCACACATGGTACAAGTGACACGCAAACCGTTGGGTCCCACAGGTCGGATGGTGATGGAGAAAGGTCCCACAGGTATAGGTGACATGTAAGCCATTGGGTCCCATAGGTCGGATGCAGAAGGACCAAGCAGAGACTTTTATGATGAATTGCAAGCGTCAAGTGACACGCAAGCCATTGGGTCCCATAGGTCGGATGGAGATGGAGAATGGTCCCATAGGTACACATGACATGTAAGCCATCAGGTCCCACAAGTCAAATGTTGAAGGGTCCCGTAGGTACACGTCAGACAGAGAAAGGACTGAGCGGAGACTTTTATGATGAATTGGAAGCTTCACGGATGAGTAACTGCAGGTCCCATAGGTAAACATCGGATGGAGAAGGGTCCCATAGGTACACGTCGCATGGAGATATGATCGAGCAGAGATTTTTATGACAAATTACAAGCACCACAGATGAGTAACTATAGGTCCCACAGGTACACGTTGGATGGAGAAAGTACCATTTGGGGATCTATTGTAATAGAACCATCCAATTTATAAGAGCACAAGTACAATAGCAATCACCGAAGTGATCAAACTATCATACTTTAGCCCATATAAACCCGATAGTCCGATGAAATCACGAAGGATCTCAAACCAACCAACATACAAGCTAAGATCATACATGATTCAACATAACAAATCACATGTTACATCCCAGTTCACAAATGGTTCACAAGTATCTCACATACATCGGAGTTCACATAGTTATTACAAACCAAGTTCAAATAGTAGAAGCAAAGTAGTTTGACATCAACATCACACTTAGTTCAAATACATGCCAGTACCACAGTCATTTCCAGCAAAAGCATAATAGAGAGGATAACTTAGGAGTACCATGCCCCATGGTTTAGTCCTCATCCACAGCAGGATGAAGGCAGTTCTTACAGTACCCATGATACATCATATCATTTGCAATAAGAGGGAATAAACCCTGAGTACGAGAATGTACTCAGCTAGAGTTACCCATCGTAAACTAGAAATAATATGACACCAAGGAGTATGAAAGGCTTTATCGGTGGAGTTAGCTTGACAACATTTCACATAAAAGCTTAAGTAACAAAACTTGGAGATTTAATATCTTTAGCATCAAATTGAATACCTATTTAATTAAGCATCTCTAGATTAGCACCTGTACTAGAGCAATCACATGATCAAGCTAACAAGCATTAGTAACCATATCCGGTGTATTAATTTGAGCATCATCATAACCATCAAGTTCCATCAATTAATTCTACATTGCCGTGGCTCAGTCAAGTTCTCACTATTCTGGAGAGATGGTGACTCAAATTGATTCCAACTAGCTGGGGAGTTATTCCTAACACAAACCCATACTTCCCCTATTGGGGTCATGTTGGGTCACCTTTGGTACAACTCCGGTACAGTCGTGGGTCCGATCAGCGCCACACCCTTAGGGATACTACTAGTCTGCCAGGAAGTTTAGGCCTGGCCTACCCTTGGACTCACGCCACTGGCTCCCCACACACCCTTACTTCCTCTAGTGTGCGCACTTTCACTTACCGGGTAACGGCATGAGTTGAGCTACTCGGCTTCATAGTCGGAACGGCTTATCCGACCAACTAAGTCATAGGCATGCGTTCAACATGACATTAGGACATACAACGAATCGATCCTTAACTGATACAGATGGGGATAAATAGGCACCAAGACCTCCATGCCTTGTTGCTTCTCTATCACAATCCCACCCGTTCTCCTTTTATTCATCAACACATGGTTATTTCCATGATAGCAATTATAGCCAACCGTGACCAGATATCTACCTATATCTTACAGGTGATAGGAAATCACCCGACTTCTACCGGACTAAGCATGGCTAAGAATATATTCGATCCTAGACCTACATAGGATTCAAGATATATTTGTCTAGATAAGAAAAGTATATGCAACAAGTGGTTCCAATCAACCATTAGTACTTAATGCATCAACATAAAAGGACTCAAGTTGATATTTAGAAAACATAGGAGGCTTAGAATGCTTTGGGGCTTGCCTTTCAGAAATGAGGAAGGTTGGTGATTAGGACACTCAAGAAGATCTTCCATGTTGACTCCTCCTTCCACTTGAACCTCCTGCTCCTAGGCTGCCTGTTGCTCCTCCTGACGCTCGGGTTCGAACTCGAGTAGCGTCACTCCTTCTAGGGAACCTATTGCATGCATATGCACAAATGAGTATCATGAATGCATAAGAGTTGAGTTGACCTGATGAAGTGTATATGCATGAGCATGGTTATCCACAAGATGTATGATAAGTTTAACATTCGTTTACCAAGTAGATGTATAACTTTCTTCTAGTCGATCTTTACTGAGTAGGTGCATATCTCTTCTATAGTACAAGAAACATACACTCACCAAGTTCTAGTAACCTAAGGTAAAGTTGTTCATCATCAGTAAGAGGCTTAGAACCTGTAGCTAACAACTAATCTCAATTAGCCTAAGCATCTACACAAGCATCACATAAGACAAACAATTACAATTTGACTTAGTCATTTCCTAGACTGTAAACAACAGCTACTTATTTCATATCTAGAGTTCTACTCAACCAAATACTATGATCTTGGACTTTCTGGAAAGCTTATAAAGCTGTCTACAACTTTCTTATAGTCATCTCAAGATGATTCAATGGCTATCAAGGTCAAACAAAGCAATTTTATAGATCTATCCAGAAATTCCAGAGAATAAGCATTTCTAGAGATCAACTTCCAACAGCTATAACTCTCAAACCATTTAGCCTATTGGCATGAAAATTTGACACAAGCAAGATAAGTAAGTCATATACAACTTTGTTATTGACAAGATTCACAGCAAACATCATTTTACCCATGCAATTTACTTAACAACAGAAACTATCCAAAATAGTCACTATAATTGAATTATAGAGCAATTAATATTTCACTGCATACAAGCAATCAAATTTGTGGATAACCAATGGTACCAATAGTTAATAGACATCATATACACTTTAGAAAACATAATGGTCAAGCCTAAATAAATTATTTAAATGCCTTTATTAATTTATTTGGACACTAAGGTGAAATAAGGAACAAGTATCAAGAGTGCACAGTAAATTCTAAGAAAATTACAGTAGCCTACATATGACCCTAAAAGTCTACTGTATAAATGTCCTACCATTTGGATAAGTATAGTCATCTCTACAAAAATGACAAGTTGCATAGGCTTATTTTAGCAAAAATAGTTTAGCCAAGTGAAAAGTCTAAAACAACAGATTTCATATTTTTCTTACTTTCATCCTAGCACCATAACACTGTGTAAAAATTTGCATGATCATAAGTTATGTATTTTTGCCCCATTTATTTTTACTAGAAACTAGCAATTAATCAAGGTTAAATAGGAAGACCATATTCCAGGTATACCTACTATAGGTTTAGCATTTTTCCACCTAGATCATGTCAACACAAGACCAGTAAAATTGGAATGACAATTTTTGCACTTCCCTAGCTCAAGATATGCATTTTACAAGATGGAAACAAATTTAAAAGCACTTATCTAGCTCAATTTAATTCACTAAGAAAAATATCCCAAACAGTAGTTTTCATATTTTTATCAAATAGTACACTTCATAAAGAATCCAACAAAATTTGGATCACTCAATTTGGACACTCCTAGCTCTAGATATGAATTTTTGAAGTTTGCTACAAAATCTAGAATAATAAATAAAGAAAAACATCAAAAACCCTGTTAAATGCTAAGTGCACCTGGTGTACTGCACCCAGAGGCGCTGACAGCTGGGTCTCGTGGTCAGAGTGACCCCACCCGTCATAGGCACAGAGCTGAAGCGGTGCTTTGACCGGTGAAAGTTGGCGATGGTGAGGTCTCCGGCGGTGGGGTTAGCACCAACGTGCTCCCCTCGATCTCATGCATTGACTAGGCTAGGTGGTTGAGCCTAATACAGTGGCTGGGCATGGTGGCAGCGCTCATCGTGGCTCAACAGGGTAGTACAACGATGCTCTGGCCATCACCAGCCATGGCAAGCTCAGACGAGCTCGGATACGGCTTTATGGTGACCTAGCGGAGATCTAGGTTTAGGATTGTGATAGAACCGCTCAATTTATACAAGATCAGGTATGGCCGTCCCCATTTAGCACATTGACGCACACATATTTTCACTTATATAAACCTGGTAGACCACCGAGTGTCACGAAGGACCTCGGTAAATCAACATCATAACCAAGATCGCATGATTAAGCAAATACCCATCACATACACAGAGTTGCAGCGAAAATAATATTATAAGTTTGGGTTTCAAAACCGGTTAAGGGAAACAACATAGCTTTCAATGATTACATTAATATAAGTTCCAAATACATTGCTAGCATAAGTGACATCCTCTAACAAAAGCATATAGATAAGAAATAAATAGAGTCACCGAGCCCACCGATGGTTAGCCACCATCTTCCTCGGGCCGAGAATTTCACATACAACATGGTGGGATAAACCCCGAGTACGCGAATGTACTCGGCTAGACTTACCCATCATAAACCAAAATAAAATGACACCAAGTATCATGCAAGGCTTTATAAGTGGAGCTAGCTTGACACCATTTTACATAAAAAGCCACTAATTAAACAATACCTTTTATAATTCGGTCATCAATTTAATTATAGCTATTCATCTCTAGATTAGCAACTAACATATGCCAAACATATGGTATAACATTTAGTAGGATAGCAATAGTAACCATATCCGATGTAATAATTCCATATTCATCATAATCATCATTCCATATTTCAGTTACTACGTTGTTGGGACTAGCCAAGTGTCTCACTGTCCGAGAGAGACGGCAATTCGAATCGATTTCAACCAGCTGGGAAATTTTTTCTAACATAAACCCAGGTCTACTAGCCACGGTAGCCTTAGGTCACCTTTGGTACAACTTAGGTTCACATTTCGTGGGTTCGCCCAGTGCCGCACAATCAGGGACAACCAGCCACCTGGACATTTAGGCCCAACCTACCCTTGGGCTCACGTCTGGCTCCCTGCACATCTTTACTACCATCCAGAGTGCGCACTTTTATAGAACGGAGCCTGGCCTGAGTTGAGCTACTCGGCTTCACGATCGAAACGAGTTATCTGGCTAGCTAAGTGAGAGGCATGCGTTCAATCTTAACAGAAGCGCCAACAACAATATGGTCCAAAATCGGCATACACGGAATCACATGAGTCAACCTACACATAGACTCCGCCCGGCCTCTAGTTACATTACCCCATGGTTATGTTCCATGATAGCAAATATAGCCAACCGTGCTTTGGTATCCACCTATATCCCATAGGTGATAGGAAATCACCTGACTTCTACCAGTCTAAGCATTGCTAAGCATATATTCAATCCTAGACCTACATTGGGTTCAAGGTATATTTCTGGGCAAGGAAAGTATATGCATCAAGTGGTTGCAATCAACTCTTATAACCAAATACATCAAACATAAAAGGACTCAAGTTGATATTTATAAAACATAGGAGGCTTAGAATGCTCCGGGGCTTACCTGGGATCCAACACTAGGTTAGTGTTTGTTAGACGACACTTGCTTGGTGAGCATCTCCCATATCGGTACTTGCTTAGTCCTTCCGTCTTCTAGATGGATTCACCAAACTCCATCTTCGGGTTTAGCTTCAACATCACATCTTTTATGTGGTGCATCTAGCGTACCTAGATGAGATGGAAAATGCAGATGTATGAATGCATAGAAAACAACTCATGATGCATTGCAACAAGCATACAAAGGCAAGGACAAGGTAACATCATATTGACTTAAGTACTAGAGAGCAAGTCTTTTAACTAATTATTGCACAGGTCTATCATGGTAAGGTAGCAAGAAAATAACACCAAGCATTCACCAATGAGGCACTCAATTTAAGCTACTTTAAGGAATCATCTAGGATAAGCTAATCCTATTAATCATACAATCAAGATCAAGCATAAGCAATCAACTCCAAGTATATGCACAAAATCTGGAGAACAACATAACAGCCACTCAATTTAACCATAACTGGAGTTATAGGCCTCCAACAAGGGTGATCCTAGACTTTCTGGGTAGCTAATGAGATTATCTAAAACTTTGTTATTATCATCTAAGGGTGACATCACAGCTAAAAAGGGTTAAACAACACAATGAAGACATCTCTATCCAGATATGGACAGAACCTGCCATTCCACTTTGAACAGCTATAACTGGAGTTCTAGACCACAAAAAGTAGTGAGCTTAAACATTTTAGAAATCTTAGGAAAAACATTACAACTCTCCTATTGTAACTAAAACATAATTCCATGTTTGAATAAGCCAAACAATACAATCATTCAGATCTGTAAAGAGGACATGCAAAAACTAATAGCAAATTTGTAAAATCTATAACTCCTAAACCATCAGGCCTAAAATCATGAAATTATAGGACAAGCAAGATAAGGAATTTATCTACAACTTTGGTAATCAACACATTTACAGAAAACAACATTTGCATCACAAAATTGTCACCACAACAGAGATTGTACATGCAGCCATTTCAGCAGAGATACAACTATATAAATTTACCATTTGTGTTGTTAACAACTAACATTTTTGTTGCTATATATGCAGCTCCATGCAACTTCTAACTATAACCAAGCAATCACATTACTTAGCACCAATTATTAGAAGTATTACATGGCATAAACACAACATCTACTAACAACATTCATGAGTTTTTCTATAAAAAACATATATATTAATTATAGGTGATGTTGAAAACATCTCATTTGGATCTCAAATTTTTATGAGAGATAGACGGTTACAAAACATGATTATTGTATATATCTTACATGCTCAGGTTTTATAGATTAATTATTACAAAAAAGACAAATTGCCAATGTAAGAAAACTTGTGAGAGCAAGATAAATCTAAAACACACCATGCAAACACATGGCCATATTATATGTTATAATGGTAGCACAACATCATACAAAGGTAGTGGAATCACACTTTCCATTTTTACACCTACATAAAAATTATAACTTATTTAAAACCATTTATCAAGCAATAAATAAGTTAAATCAATAACTCAATCATACTTCATCCAATGTCTATGAAATTTTTACAACATCACACACATAACATCAGTAGCCTACCATAAAAATTTCACAGCAATTGGAGCACCACAACTTTAGATATGAATTTATCCCTACAAAACCCTAATTCACCTAGATAAATAAAAACAGCAAAAACCTTCTACTAACACATATCATATTATGACTCTACTGCGTATATCTACTCACAAGGATTCCAAAACGTCCACATTTGCTATTTTATGATTTTTATATGATTTGTTATGATTTTCCAAAGTTTCAGCCATAAAAGAAAAAAAATTTGCACCGAGGACCCCGAACTTTCTTCAAATGTTGTTTCCAGCGAATAGGTCCCTATAGGCACTATTCATATGAGTCTATGGTTCAAAGTTAGGTCCTTCCCTTTTATCAAATTCTTGTGTGAGGTCCCCGACGTGAGTTGGAGCAGGGGACGAGCTCGGGAACGGCGATTTCCGGCTAGCAAGGGCGATCTCTAGCGGAAGCGAGTGGCAGGGAAGCATGGGGGCTATTCATTGTTCCCAAGGGTGGCACCAGCTAGGCCAAGGATGGACCCAGGAGGCTCGGCCATGTGCGTGCATGGTGCACGGAGGCAAGCACGTGCGGCGGATGTGGGGATGATGGGGCGCGCTTCCACTTGGACTGAGGCGAGCATGAGTGGTCGGATGTGGCGTTGCAGAGCTAAGTTTGGGGTGGCCATGGCTGTGCACGCTAGGCAGAGGCAAGGGAGGGTGAGCGAGAGGCAAGAGTGAGCGCCTGGTAGGAGTGAGCAAGGGCATGGAGGTGTGGAGGAGCTTGGCATCTACTTTGGAGGAGCAGGGGCACGTGGCAGCAATGGTGGGTCGTGCTCCCCTGCATGACGGACGCGTCGGCAAATCATCGAACAGGTGGAGGGCGTCGATGTGGCCACTGTGGGACGTCATCGGCAAAGTTGAAGCCCACCTAATGTTATACAAAACTTATTAAGGATGCTTGTCCATTAGAGCTCTCTATTAGCGGCTAATTAAGCCCCAAGTTGACACTGTCAATGACTTAATGAGGTTTAAGCTTTGCTCTGCTGGTTCTCCAATTACATGGTCCAAATGTGGTTAAATTTGATCCAACTTCTTCCTATTCCTTCCTCATGATGTAAACTCCAACTTTTATATTTGGCTCAACTTGAGTTGCTTAACAAAAATCCAAGAACACAAAATGCCAATCATCATCGACATTGTAATCTCAGACTTAGCCAAATCTTCGAGATCCAAAACAGCACTAGGTTTAGTTTTCAGGCCTCAGTTTGACTAAGTTAGAGATCAAACTAGCTCTTGACCCTTAAACAAAATTTGTTGTACACCTCTTGGTCTGCAACTTTTCTTAAAGGATAATGGACTGGTTCAGCTTGGTTAGGAAGATACAATTCTCCAAAGTGGGGTACACAAAACTGAAACCGAGATTCAGTTAACTCCTAGAAACAGTTAGTCTTTGCTGATTTTGAAACAAACTTCAAAGATCCAAATGAACTCCAAACTTGATGAGACTTGCTTCATTGTTTCCAGCACAAAGTGTACTTCAACTCATATTAAGGAATCTAGTTGAGCTATCACACAAATTCAGAAGATAAAAATTCATAAACATGTCTAACTCATTGTTGTCAATTAGGGACAGAAATATTTCTAAGGCCAAAACAACACTGCATCCAAACTTGAGGCCACTGTTTGAGCCACTTAGGAGTTGAATCAGGGCTTGGTCCAAAAATAAATTTTGTTGTGCTCCACTCAAACTTCGACTTTTATTTAAGGTCCAACTCCATGCAAGCAATCTAGATAGTTAGTCAACACAGGTCAAAACCATATCATGAAAAGGACAATTTTAGCCATTCCCACATTTAGAAGCATTTTCTTGACATTTGCTCAACACGAACCCTTCATGATTTTTGTTCATGAGTTTAATTAGAGTTGTTTGAGCAAGGTTGCAAGGTTTGGTCGACATCCCATGCTTCCATTTGCTAAATGAAGCAAATTAAGCAAAAATGTAACTTATCATTTCATGTGACTTTTTGGCTCCAAACTTCATGAAACTTTTCCACTAGTCAAGATGGATGCATGTTGATGTAATGTACTTGAAAATAAGCATGTTTAACATTACTTATGCGTAATCTTAACTAGGGTCCACATGTAAGCATAGGTGTGTTGTCCAAGTTCAAGTTAGGACTCAATTTCATAGATTGGACCTCAACACCTTCATCATCACTTAAAAATTATGACTAGAGATCATGATCATTGCTTGACATAGCCTACTTAAGTCCAAATCCACTGCTTAACTTATGACTAACACCTAGGGTGTTACAAGGATTAAGGCTCGCAGTGACGCCAGTGAGGCACGGCCGCATGCATTGCGGCGGCACAGTCGGTTCATGGCGGTGTTGCGTGGCGTTAAGCCTACGGCATGGTCGGCATTGGCCAAAGGCCAACGACTACAGCTAGCACTAACCCTAGTGAATATGGAACAGAGGAGAAAGAGAGCAGTGCAGGTGTGAGGCAGCTCAGCCATGGCGAGCTTAAGCTCGGCGGCGGCAATGGTGGCCGCGGCGACAACGCATCGGCTCTAAGGTGCTCACCTGGGCTTGAACATTGGCATTAGCGGCTCAGGAAGATGGAGTGGGTCACGGCCAAGCTATGGGTGCAAGGAATTGGGTGGTGGTGTGGCGTGGGTAGCGAGCTTGGCCAATGAAAGCTCGATGGCAGCGCTGTGTGGTCGCCTCCGCTTCAGCGCAGCGCGAGAGCGAGAGAGGGACGGGATAGAGTGAGATTGAGCAAGAGAGAGAGTGCGACACCGCGCTGCCTTTAGCGCTACCCCGACCGTGGTGTGGGCTTGGCTTCGGCGTACGGTAGCCATGCGGCGGCCATGGCCTATGGCCAGTCGGCCATGACGCTGGCCGATTTAGAGCTGCATCGGGTGATTGACAACGTGACTTCATGCACATGTAACTCCTAATTCGTGGTGAATCAGTGAAAATGGTATTAGTTAAAATTGTAGAGCTATGTGAGATCTCCATCTTTGCTTTAGGGAGTAACATCTAATTCATCATGTTTAGCAAGTTACAAATCTCCAAAGTGGTGCACTTGAAACTAAAATCAGCATTTTGGACTTGGTAAAATTTCTAAGTCTAGAAACAACATTTTATTGATTCTTGTGAGCCCTATTTGACCATGTTAGGCACTGAATTAGCTCATGACCCTTAAATAAAGTTTGTTCCACATAAGGTAAGATACAACTTTTATTAAGGGTGCACTACCATGCAAACAGTCTATGCTATAGTTCAACTTTGGTCAAAGTATGATCATGAAAATGACATTTTGAGTAAACTAGGACTTAGAAGCAAAATTGCCCCATGTCATGAATACAAACATTGTTCCATTTACCATCCTAGACATGTCTAAGGTGTTTTTGTTACCTCACAACCATATCTTGCATTGGTCACACATGATCACAAGCATATGCATGTATATAATCAACATCACATGTGATAATATGTAAAGAATAAGATGAAATTCCATATGCTCATGCTCATGAATGCTTGGATGATGCTTGTGCTCATGAAATGCAAGTGCCAAATGCAATGCTTAACACTAGGATATTATAGCTATGACAAAGCCATTCATTATAGATCGAATATTGTTCATCACAGATGTGTAATTAGTTCAATGACGAAGCCCTATTTGTCATAGTTTTAAAGGAGATCGTCACAAATGAGTCATGCGAGTGATCTATGATGAAACCTTGCGCTCTTCTTATGATGTTTTTTGCGACAATGCCTAATTTCATCATAGAAAGTGAGGGTTGCAGGATCATCACCACCGATCTATGACGAAACAGAAATATTCATCGTAAAAAGTGCTCTTATATGACGGTTTCGGATTCGTCATTAACATTTTTGTCATAGAAGTGGATATTTCTAGTAGTGTATGCATGCCTTTTTGTTGTTTTCGTTCCTCTCCTAGGCCCTAGTTTGCCACCATCTTCTCAATGAGAGTTGTGGCATTAGCGATGGTGAGGGAAACAAACGCTCCTCTAGCAGCGGCATCTATGTGCACCTTTGACATGGGTGTTAACCCCTCGTAAAAGTTCTGAAGTATGAGCCAATTCTCCATTCTATGGTGTGGGTAGGCTTGGATATAATCCTGGAGCCTTTCCCACACCTCGGGGATGGATTCAAGTGATGATTGTTGGAAGTTTGAAAATTTTCCCCTTAGGGCATTGGTTTTGCCCATTGGGAAAAATTCGTGAGGAATGCTATAGAACATTTGTCCCACATGTTGACAGTTTCCTTCTCTTTATAGAACCACAATTTTGCCTTCCCCATGAGGGAGAAGGGAAACAGACAGAGCTTGATGCTAGCTTGTGTGACATCTTTTATGACTATGGTGTCGCACAGCTCCGGGAAGTGTTGCAAGTGTGCACTTGCGTCCTTGCTCAGCAAACCACAGAATTGGTTTACCTATACCATCGTGATGAGGCCAATGCATAGCTTGAAGTTTTCGGTGCCCATGTTGATAGTGGGCCCAACAGGCATGTTGGCAACAGTGGGGGTGGAGTAGTCATAGAGTGACTTGGCCATAGCGGTAGTACCGGATGGTACGAGGGTGACTGGTTCAACTACCGACGGAGTGGCAGAAGAAGAAGCGGTAAGAGATCGACTCTTCCTTAGGAGTGCCTTTGGATTATCGGTGTAGTTGTTTGGCAAATCAAAACCACTCATACACTATCCTGTTTTCATCCACAACAGGAAGAAAACAAGTAGAATTAGCCTGCATAAACTATGGCTACCATTACATGCATGTGTTCATGATCATGTCCTACTAGATTCTTTAACATATGCCCTACCCGGCAACGACGCCAGAAATGCTTGTTGGAATTTCTTAGCGCAATCACCAAGTGAGGAGGTTTTAAGTCCATCACCGGCAATGGTGCCTGAAATGTCTGTTGGTATTTCTTAACACCATTGATTGAGTTAATTTAGCAACACCCAAGAAACATCAACTATGATAGTTCTTAACGATTACGGAGAATATCCACAAGCGAACGGATCTATCATTGTAGCATTTCACCCAAAAGTATTCAGGGTATTGTTATTTATATTTTCCCAAAGGAGGGCAAGGTATTAAGAGTCTAGCATGAGCATGAACAAGATTACATACTTGCATAGTGAACCATAGTGCATGACAGGGGTAAAAACGGTATATCAAGGATAGTGAACACACATCTGAGCCAACCTCAAGCATAAAAGGAAAACAAATAATAAAAGAATATTCCTACATGGAGCTGGCATATTCTAATATAGCCATGCAAATAATAGGTGATGATCATATAAACTACATAATTAGAGCTGGGACTAAGTGTAAGATAGGTCAAGAGGCCACCGAGTACTGGTCTGCTATCAACCTCGTGTGACAATTTAGACTCCTACATCCTACCCAAACGTGGGGGATTACAAGGGACAGACAGGGCTATCACCACCTGCCGCCTACCCCTCAACCATGGAGTAGGAAATGTATTCACCTATTTCTCCATACCCAAGCACCATGCTTGCATAAACAGAAACTACCCAAATTCCCCTAGGTCCCCGACCCTATGGATCGATAGGTAAAGAACTTGGGCACACCCGAAGGCACGATGAACCACCACATCAACTTAGCTCTAATTCTACGTATATAGGTCATATGAATAATTAATCATAAAGTTCTACATGTTAACATCATAGCATACAAACTATATGCTAGTTCATATATCATGATTATAACATGAGAACTATAGTCTAGTTCATATGCATTGCTATATTGTAAGTATGAGAGGATGACTATGGAAGAACTCTTAATTATTCATACCAAGTGCTGCTTTTCTTCCAAGGAGACAAGCTCTCTAAGTAGCTCTTGCCTTGCTCATAATACTACTACTAAAACTAAAAGAGTACAAGAGATGAGTAGTGAGGTAGAGGCTCTAAATGTTGGTGTGTTGAATGGTGAGCTCCTCCTCTTCTTATATAGTGAAGCATGGTCGGTTCAGTGCTAGAAAATTAGGAAACATCCATGAACCGCCTATGCATGGCGGCATGCAACCGCTAGAGGAGCATGGGCCCGAGAGGTGATGCTGAGGGTACGGGCACACCTAGGGTGCGGCCACACCCTAGCTAGCTCCACTCGCCACCGCCTTGCTCCTATGGGTTCTAGGCTAGGCCTAGACCTCTTCTTTGTTGGTGCCTAGCCCAGATTAGGTGGTTGGATGGTCCTTTGCTATGTACTTGGTATAGAATATGCATTACGCTTTCTCTTTTGTGCATTTTGATCATTTTCCACTTGTATCCAACTATTTGTCCTGCAAAACATGTTTTCTCCAATACAAGTGCAACTGTATCAATAGTAAAGGCATATGTGTTAAAAGATTATTTATTTCTTCTATTTTGGATAATAATTGGTGGTCGAATGTTGTCGTTAGCGACTGCCAACACCTACAAGATGGAGGTTCGATTCACGACTAAGGGCGGATGCGGGCGTCGACCCTTCGGTGCGGTTGACCGCGTGGTTCCCCAAAAGGATGTGGCCGGTTGAGGCCATTCCCTAGATGAGTTCGTTGCGAGCCATCGACCTTTGGTTTCCTAGATGGGAGGCCTAGCCATGGCCAGTGGTGAGCGAGGGTACTAGCCCCTCTGGGTAGGTGAACTCCAGGATGCTACCACTAGGGGCAGTTCTGAGAGTGTGTCCACTGCGAACTATAGGTCCTGGGTCTTTATAGTAGAGGTTGGGGTCATAGCCGTGGGCGGACGTGGGTGTTGGCCCTTTGATACTAATGAACTCATAGTTTTTGTGGTGGATGTGGCCACTGTGGGCCATTCCACCAGCGAGTTCACTGGCAGTGTGAGGAGCCATCATTTCCTTCTCAACAAATGAGAGTGTGTGACTGTCCCCTACCTAGAGCGCCAATTGTCGGTGTTTTGTAAACCAAACTAGTAAACTTATTCGATTGCCGCACTACTCTAGGAAGACGATGGTAGCATCCAATTGACACAAGGATTTATAATGGTTCAAGCCAAAGCCCTACATCCAGTCTCAGAGATAATCGAGTGTATGTTTCTCACTTGAATGCTCTGAAGTTCTTATAATGGGGGGTGCAAGAATGGAGGAAGGTCCTATGCTAGGCAAAGGGCTGCCCAAAGGAAAGCTCCTAGAGCCCTACTACAATGGTGAATGAATGGAATGGTAGAGGATGTGAGTCATCTTGCCCTGGTGGTCCTTATATAGAGTTTAGAGCTAGGGCTTGTACAAAGAGGAGGTTCTCCCGACCGAAGGATCGAGAGCCTAAGGGAGGGCATAGCTAACTTGGCTTACAAGCTATGCTGTCTTCTGGTGCATGTCCGATCGTCGCTATCGTCATGGTCTTCGGGCCATGTTGCGGGAAGATGTGATGTGGCGCTACTGTGCTGGTTGTGGTGCCACTTTTGCCTCAATTTTGGTTCGTTAGCTATCCTATGCAACATGGTATCTGTCATGGCCTTCGTCATTGTCTCATGGTTCCTAGGGGCGGTACCCAAAGTAAGTAGCTGCCCTGGGTCATCGATCGCTTGTCGCCTTGCAAGGTCAAGGGCTATGACCCCGATCATTGGGGTCGAGGCACTCTGCCAATCTGGATGGCCTTTTCGTCGAGCGCTTTGTTATGGACCCCCATCCCATAGTGGCTGGGATCGTATAAGTGTCCACTCGGTCTATATTTGGACGGTGGGCATCATACCTATTGCCACTAGGATGTGATGTTGTCTCGTCGGTGCGGCATGGCGTAGGGATGGTGTCTGACCGAGCTGAGGTGACTGATGTCCCCTCGGTCCTTGTGGCGTTAGTGCATCATGCTTGCTCTTATCCAATCTAGCACGCCTAGCTGCACTCAACCTCCCCCCATCCCCTCCGAGGGTCATGACAAGGAGAGGTCGTGTGTCTTGCGAGTGCCATGTGAATAAGGTGGTGTAACACCCCAGTGTTAAGCATTGCATTTGGTACTTGCATTTCATGAGCACAAACATCATCCAAGCATTCATGAACATGAGCATATGAAGTTTCATCTCATTCTTTATATATTATCACATGTGATGTTGATTATATATATATGCATATGCTTGTGATCATGTGTGACCAATGCAAAAGTTGGTTGTGAGGTCACAACAATACCTTAGATACATCTAGGATGGTAAATGGAACAACTTTTGTATTCATGACATGAACCAATTTTGCTTCTAAGTGTTGGTTTACTTCGAAATGCCTTTTCATGATGCTAGTTTGACCAAAGTTGAACAATATCTTAGAGAGCTTGCCTGGCTATGTGACCTGAATAAAAGTTGTAGTTCTTGTCATGGGCAACAAACTTTATTTAAGGGTCATGAGCTAACTCAGTGCCTAACTTAGTCAAATAGAGCTCACAAGTTACAACTTAATGCTGTTTGTAACTTAGAAATTTTTTCTAAGTGTGGAACTAGTTTTCAGTTTCAAAGTAGCCTACTTTGGAGCATTGTAGTTTGAAAACTAGCTCAAATGAGACCATGCTCCTTAAAGCAAAGTTGTAGTACTCACATAGCTCTACAAATTCTATTAACAAAGTTTGCACTATTCACCATAGATTAGGTGTTACAGGTGCGTGAAGTCACGCTATCAGTCGGCCTGATGGCCAAATTGGAAGGGAGCGTCGTGCACCATCGTGGCCGACCAGCGCCAGGTCGCGTCTGCCACGTGGAGGCCATCTGCTGGTGATGGACCCACTGGTTAGGCCAGAGCGGGCAGAAAAGGGCACCGCGTCACGCTCGCTCACTCTCTTGTGCTCACTCTTTGTGCCTCGCCTCGTTCTTGCTCTCACCGCGCTCGAGCAAAGCCAAGCACCGTGCCATCGCTGCTGACCTTCAGCGTGCTCACGCGCCGCCGCCGCCGCGCCATTGCTCAATCACTCATGCCCACAGCTCCACCATCACCTCCTCCACCTTGCCGACTCACTAATGACACCTTTCTAGCCCAGGTATAGCCTCAGGCCATGTCGCCATTGCTGCGGCCATCGCTGGAGCACCGTCGAGCTCGCATTCGCCATGGCCATCTCCACCATGCCATCTCGCTCGCTCGCTTCTCTTGTTAGGGTTAGCCTAGGGTCATGTCTAACTCACCCCTCTGGCCATTGGCCAATGCCGGCATATCGACATCGGAATGCGGCTACTCACCGCCGTGCTCTCATCACCGCGATAGCATGCACATAGCCAAACCTCACCATCGCTCCACCATCGCCCAAACCTAACCCTACGTCTTCACTAGGTAGCCTTGAAGTTGCATCAGTGCTTGCCCAGGCGTGCCATCGCCAGAGACGAGCCCGCCGTAGCGCTGCGCTGCCATCCTCCATGAGCGCCGTCACCATAGATAACCATCGTTAGAGGTTCGTCCATCTAGGTCGCTGTATGCGGAATGAGATGGGGAACACATCAGTGCCGACCGCGCCGCTGGAGACCTCACCGTCGGTGAGTTCGCTACCGGTCAAGCCGGCGCTCGGCTCTGCCTCATTAATGAGTGGGGCTAAGTTGACTGTGGGACCCACATGACTACGCCTGAGGGTGTATAGACCGGTTGTACCTAGCATTTAGGGTTTAGTTGGTTTTTGAATTATTTTCATAGATTTGAATACAAACTTCAAAAATTCATATCTAGAGCTAGGAGTATCCAAATGGGGCGAACAAAATTTTGTTGGATTTATCTTGAAGTTTAATATTTGATAAAAATATGAAATCTATAGTTTATGGTATTTTTCTAGGAGAGTTAAATTGAGCAGGATAAGTGCTTTTAAATTAGGTTATATCTTGTAAAATGCATAACTTGAGCTAGGAAGATGATAAAATTGTGATTCCAATTTTGCTGGTCTTGTGTTGACATGCTCTAGCTAGGAAAAATACTAAACCTATAGTAGCCATACTCAAAATATGGTCTTCATATTTAATCCTAATTAATTACTAGTTTCTAGTGAAATTAAATGGGGTAAAAATACATAACCTATGATCATGCAAATTTTTATAAAGTATTCTTGTTGTAGGAGGAAAGTAAGAAAAATATTAAATCTATTGCTTGACACTTTTCACTATGCTAAACTATTTTTGCTAAACTAAGCATATGTAGCTTGTCATTTTTGTAGAGGTGGCTATACTTATCCAAATAGCATGAAAATTGTACAGTGGACTATTAGGGCATTTGTAGGCTGCTGTAATTTTATCAGAATTTAGTGAGCAATGGAAAAATTTATCCTTTAAATCATCTTATTATATAAGGAAATTGATAAATGAATATAAATAAATTAGTTAGGCATAACCATGATGTTTTCTATGATGCATATGATCTGTTGGTGCTATTAGTCAGGCTTAGAAGTAATTGGTTATAGGCAGCTAGTTAATTATTGCTTTATAATTCAACTAGATGGCTGCATGTATAGTTTCTGTCGTGGTGGTAAATTCATGATGATAATGATCTTTTCTGTGAAACTTGTTAATAACAAAGTTGTATATAACTTACTTATCTACCTTGTGTTAAAGCTTCATAGTCATAGGCATTATGGTTTTAGAATTATAGCTATTAGAAGTCTGCTATCAGAAATACTTGTTCTCTAGACAGATCTGAAAGATGTAACTGTTTGGCCTAGATAACTACTGAATCACCATAAGATGATTAAAAGAAAGTTGTAGGAAATTTCATAAGATTTTCAGAAAGTCCACAACCGTATTCTTTAGATGTGTATAACTCCAATTATGGTCAAAACAAGTGGCTAGTGTCTTGCAACCCAGAAAATTGCTTAGATGAGAATTTGTTTAATTACTAGAGAAGAGATATACACCTACTCAGTAAAATAAAATTTATCTTGTTATCACCTTAATGCAATGCTATTGAGAACACTTATGAGGATGCATTTCATCACACCATATCATATCATGCATGTCAGTATATATGCATTCGTGATATCTTTATTTCATGCTCATGCATATAGGATCATTCGAGGGGATCACACGATTGGAATTCAACGAAGAAGAAGAGGAACATCAGGAGGCACCTCAGCCCATAGCTCTAGAAGGCGAGGAGCAAGCTCTTGAGGACCTACTCGAGTGCCTAGATCATCGGCTAACTTCTTTTCTCAAAGACAAGCCCCAGAGCATTTTAAGCCTCCCATGTTTTACAAAATATCACTCGAGTCTTTATGTTTGATGCATTAGGTTATAAGAGTTGAATTGAAAACACTTTATGCATAGAACTACCTTATCTAGATAAATATACCTTTAAACCTATGTAGGTCTAGGATCGAATATATGCTTAGCCATGCTTAGACCGGTAGAAGTCGAGTGATTTTTTGTCACCTACGAGATATAGATAGATACCGGAGCATGGTTGGCTATATTTGCTATCGTGGAAAAGAACTATGGAGTAATGTAATTAGAGGTCAGACAGAGTCTATGCATAGGTTGGCTCATGTGATTCCATCTATGCCAATTAAGGACCGTACCATTATTGAAACTTCTGTTGAGATTGAACGCATGCCTCTCACTTAGCTGGCCAGATAACTCGTTCCGACCGCGAAGCTGAGTAGCTCAACTCAGGCCAGGCCTCATTTTGTTAGAGTGTGCACTCTGGATGGTAGTAAGAATGTGCGGGGAGCTAGATGTGAGCCCAAGGGCAGGGTAGTCCTATCGTCTTGGTAGCTGGTTGTCCCTGGTTGTGCGGCGCTGATCGAACCCATAAAATGTATACCTAAGTTGTACCAAAGGTGAACTAAGGTGACTGTTGATCTGGTCTGCCTAGGTTTGTGTTAGGAATAAATTCCTAGCTGGTTGAAATCGATTCGAATCGCCGTCTCTCCTGGACAGTGAGAAACTTGGCTAGCTTTAACATCGTAGTAACTAGATTATGGAATGATGGTTATGGTGAACTTGGAAATTTTACACTGGCAACAGTTACTATTGTATGCTACTAAATGATATACCACATTTTGGCATATGTTAGTTGCTAATCTAGAGATGAATAGTTATAATTAACTTGATGACCGAATTATAAATGTATAACTGAATTAGTAGCTTTTCATGCAAAATGTTGTCAAGCTAGCTCCACTTATAAAGCCTTGCATGATCCTTGGAGTTACTTTCTTTTTGGTTTATAATGGGTAAGTCTAGCTGAGTACCTTCTCGTACTTAGGGTTTATTTCCCACTTGTTGTAGATGGTACAGTCTATCATGGCAACTGTAAGAATTGCTTCTGTCTCATCGTGGACGAGGAGTAGGGCCCTAGGCAAGGCGTCTCTCGTTAATTCCCTCTATCATGCTTTTGTGGTTGTGATCATGGACTGGCACTATATTGGAACAATGATGTGAGGTCTTGGTTTTCAAACTTAATTGATTCCACGACTATTCTATTTGAACATGGTCTGTAATAACTCTTAATCGTACTCTAATGTATGACGTTGTATTTGTGAACTGATGTAACATGTGACATGTCTATTAAATCATGTACGATTTTGGTTGTATGTTGATGGTTAATCGAGACCCTTTGGGGTACTTGACGGACTATAGAGTTTATATAGGCTCAAGTATGATAGTGTGACCGCTTGTGGGCTGCCATTATACTTGTGCTTTTATAAATTGAACGGTTCTGCTATAGGCGGGTGGAAGGGGTCAGGGCTAACTCCATCTTTGGTGTCTGGTCTGCTCTGCTCAACTCTTGCTTAGCCTTAGCCATTTGGGCCCTTACTGACTGTTGCGTTGCAGGCCATGTGGCCTGCTAATTAATCGGTGCCTTGAGACACCTCGGGGTTGTGACCCCGACACATTACAGGCATGTGATCATGATCATGTCCTACTAGATTCTTTTAACCTAGGCCCTCCCTAGCAACGGTGCTAGAAATGTTTGTTGGCATTTCTAAGCGACATCACCGAATATGGAGTTTTAAGTCCATCCCCGACAACAGCGCCAGAAATGCTTGTTGGCATTTCTTAGCGTCACTACCAAGTTTGGAGGTAGAATCCATCCCTAGCAGTGGCACCAGAAATGCCAATTGGTATTTCTTAGCACCATCACTAAGATTTAGTAAACCTTAGTGACGCTACCAAGAAACACCAACTATGATAGTTCTTAACGATTATAGAGAATATCCGTAGGCGCACGGATCTATCATTGTAGCATTTCACCCTAAAGTATTCAGGGTATCATTATTTATATTTTCCCCTAGGAGGGCAAGGTGTAAAGAGTCTAGCATGGATATGAACAAGATTACATACTTGCATAGTGAACCAAAGTTCATGACAGGGGTAAAAATGGTATTTCAAGGATAGTGGGCATACACTTGGGCCAACCACAAGGATAAATGGAAAACAAAGAATAAAAGAATGTTCCTAAGAGAAGCAGGCATGTTCTAATATAGCCGTGCAAAGAACAGTTAATGATCATACAAATCACATGATTAGAGTTAGAACTAAATTTAAGATCGATGGGGAGATCTCCGAGCACTGGTCTGCCAGTAAGCGCAAGAGATGTTAAGACTCTTACACAGTACCCGAACATGGGGAATTAGAAGGGTTGGATAGGGCTGTCACCACCTACTGCCTACCCCTCAACCAGGGGGCACCATCATATTCGAAGGCTTCTGCATACCTGAGACCATGCTTGTGTACAAGGAAACTACCCATATCCCCCAGGACTCTAACCCTATGGATCGACAAGCATAGGACATGGGCAAACCCGAAGGAACGATGAACCACCACCTCGACTTAGCTCTACTTCTACTCATACAAGTTATATGAATAGTTAAGCATAAAGTTGCACATGTTAGGATCATAACACACAAACTATATGCTAGTTCATATGTCAAGATTGTAACATGAGAACTATAGTCTAGTTCATATGCACTACTACAATAAAATGAGAGCAAGACTTTGGAAGAACTCATTGTATTATTCATACCAAAGATCATTTCTTCCAAGGATCCAAGCTCTCCTTGATAGCTTTGCCTTACTCCAAATACTACTAAAAAGTAAAAGAGTACAAGTAGAGAAGTGGAGGTGTAGAGGCTCAAATAGTGTGTGTGTGTGTGTTGAGAGGTGAGCTCCACCCTTGCTTTTATACATGCTTGAGGTCAGTTTGGGTGTGAAAAAATAGGAAACTACCCTATACCACCTCAGCATGCTGCCATGCAACCGTCGGTGAAAGCTGGGCTTAGGAGCCAACCACTGCGCACCCAGGTGAGGCTGCCTCACAACCCCTTCATGTGGTCGGTTCCTAGGTGGGCCTGGGCTTCATCTACATCGGTGCTCGGCCTAGATTTGTTGGTTGCTTGGGCCTTTGCTTGGTTCTTTTGTGTAGGATCTGCATTACGCTTTGTCTGATGGCATATTTTGACTATAATTCCCTTGTATTCAAGTATTAGTCTACAAAATAGTGAACCTCCAATACAAGTGGAACTATATCAATAATAAAAGCATATGTGTCGAAAGTTTGTTTATTTCTCCCATTTTGAATCTTAATTGGTGGTCGGATATTGCTCTTAAGGACCGCCAACAAACATCTAGTTAATCACCTTACATTTAGCTTAACAATAGTTGTACAAAAGTGACAGATTTCAATCCGATACACAAATTGATACTTGAATCTACTACGGTGAACTAAGCAACTTGCCAATGAACATACCAAGAACTAAGGTAAGTACAAAATTGGTAAAAAAAGAATAGCAAGCACATTTCTTTCTCAAAGGTACAAATCTTCCATCATCTTCGTTGGAACCCTAGCCATTTCTTCAATATGTGGCATAATCTGTTCCTCCTCCTACATATGTTCTTCATTTGTTGTAACATTGGCCTCCGCCTTCAGCTCCCAAATCTTGTTACGTAAATCCAAAATCAAAGTCCTCAAAAATTTTCCATATAGGGGATCGTGCCACTTAAAGAACCCGCAATCTAAGTTGGGCTACGAAAAAAACAAATTACCATAAGTACAATGAGATTTTAGCATTTGCATTACAAAAATAGAATAAACATGAAAGAAATCGAGTTACATTATTTGCCCTGCAACATCTGTGGTATGAACTGTAACACCCCAGGTGTTTGGCTTCCACATTTGCACTGGCATTTCATAACATTCATCCATTCATGAGCTTGGATTGTTGAAACATGCTTTTGAAACATTGCAACACATTATTCTATTCCATGTGTATTTGTTTTATGAAATGAATAGTGTGCAACACTCAAGTGCAACATGTGCAACTCACTCTTGAAATGTGTCACATACTTTAGTGAAACATGGTTAGTTAGTGCTATGCAACAAACTCATGAAACATGTGAAACATGGCATTGAAACAAAAGTAACATTTCACTTGTTCTTCCTTGTTTCAATACATGTGATGCTTGACTTTTGTGTGATCCATGTGTGGTGTGGCTAATTATCCTATTAAACAACTTAGCTACACTTAGAATGTAATTAGGAACAATGTTCATGTTGACCATATTGCCTAATTATACTTTCAAGTAATGGTTTGACTTGTGTGGACCCCTAGGACTCTTTTGTTTGACTATTTAAAAAGTACAGCTTAGAGTATTTGCATGTTTGAGCAACCTAAAGCAAAGTTGTAGAAAATTATATAAGGAACAAAAGGTGTTTTATGACCATCTCATGAAAATGTGCGAAACATGCTAAAAAAGGGCCCACAAGTCAGTTTTGAGGTCTATTTAGAAACTCAGAAATTTTCTAAGTCTTGGAACTAATTTTTAGTTTCATGTGTCGATGTTTGGAACCTTGTATCTCACTAACCAAGCCGAACCAGCTCTAGCTCCAATTGGCAAAGTTGTAGTCCTCATTTAGATCTCCAACTTTGTCAACTATGCCATGAGCTAGATCATCACAGATTAGGAGTTTTAGCACTATCAAGTTGCGCTGTCAGGCTCTGAACGCGGACTCTGAATCCTGTCTACAGTAGCCGACCGACTTCAGCATTTCAGCGTCACGTGGTGCCGCGCTTTGCCGCTAGCCTGACCGACCAGACCATGTTGGGCTGTTGCATGCCAACACAGGCCCCAGCGTCCGCCCTTGTTTCCCAGCGCTTCCATTTGCATGTCCTGCTCCTCTCTTCGCTCCCCGTAGCGTCCGCCGCAGCACAGCATAGAGCGAGCATGCCGCCATCGCCATTGCTGGCCCCCACTCATGCCTCGTCACTCAATCATCACCATAGTAGCTTCACCATACTCCTATTGTCGCACCGCACCCACATTTGCTCGCTTGAATCACACGGTGAGCTGTTATGCCGTGCGCGGGCCTCGCCGTTCTTCCGCCACCGCATCCTGTCGCTGTGGCCAGCTCGCCTCCAACCACCACTTGCTTAGGTAGCATGTGCACTAGCTTGGTCATGGTCTCTAGAGTCTTGGCTAACCCTTAGATCGAGCCCTCATCGCCAGCTCCGGTGCTGTGCCGTCGAGCCAAACCGCCGTGCCGCCATGACCACCGCCATCGTGCTTAGCACCGGCAATAGGCCGAGCTTGGTAGCTCTGTAGGTGCGCAATGTCATGGGGATGCTTGTCGGGTCGTTGGTGTCGCCGGAAAACCTTGTCGTCGGCGAACTCCGGTCGAACCACGTCATCCCACGCCGTGGCTCTACTTTTCAGTCACTAACGCGTGGACCCGGCTGACCGGTGGACCCCGGTTGTTAGTGACTTAAGGATTGAAAGCTAGTTCAAATATTTTAGTTTTGAATGCTATTTTGTAAAATTTATATCTCTAGTTTTGTAGATCCAAATTGGGTGGTTCCAATTTTGTTAGGATCTTGGTGAAGTGTAGTATTTAGGAAAAATATAATTTAGCACTTATCATAGAGTTCCTAGAAGAATTAAATTGAAACTTGAAATGTGTTTTTAAATGAATGCAAATTTGTTTAATTTATATCAAGAGTTCATGTGCTCCAAAAATTATGAAATTTATATGGTGAGCTTTTCTTGATGAGTATAAGCTCTGGTAAAAAATTGAGAGTCAGTGCATGAATAGCTTTTGAGTTATAGATTTTCTTTTTATCATTAGATGATCCTCGTGTGAATTTTTATAAATTATCTATGAATCCAATGATCATGAAATTTATTGGAGGTAGTCCTAGTACCTTAAGGATGCTAACAAAAATATAAAATCTGTTGCTTGACACTTTTCACTAGGGTTTTCTAATTATGTTATTTTAAGCCTTTATGCCTTATCATTTTTGTGTAGGATGTTATACTTGTTCAAATGATGTGACATTTTTACAGTAGTCTACTTGGAGCTTGTAGTACCTACTGTAATTTTTGTAGATTAAATGGTGCATTTTTCATATATGTTTATTATTCCTCTTAAATAATTAAATAAATTAAGAAAGGAATTAAAAGAAATGAATTGGTGATGAACACCTTACTTTCTGGTGTTCTTTTGATATGTGTAATGAGTTATTAAAGTTGGTTTTGTCCATTTATATGTTTGCCACATAAGTTAATAATTATTTTCTTGCATTATGTCTTTCTGGACAGTTCTGGGAACTTTGCAAAGTTCACCATGATAATTTGGTTTGCTAGGAAAGTAGTGAATACAAAAGTTGTGGATAACTTATGTATGTAGCTCTTGTTAAAATTTGGTGGCATTTGGCCTAGTAGTTTAGGAGTTATAGTCGTTCAAAGTTGAATCACAGTTTTGCTTGCTCTCTGTCTTGTTTGGACCTGATTATGTGGTTATGTAAATTTGACCTGGTAAAGGTTGGAATCATGCCTTGAGGTCTGAAAATGAATTGTAGGAAATTTATAAGCTTTCCAAATTGTCTTGTTGCTTGTCATTTTGATTTGTAGATCTCCGGTTATGATCAGTTTACTGTACCGCTATATAGTTCATGTTTTGCTGAAATACGAATGTTTGTGTGTATGCTTTGTTGCAATGTTCTTGTTGATTGTTTAGGTGTTAGCCTAACTTGAGAACATGCTTAGGTGTAGGTGCTAGCTCCTTAACTGAAGATGAGCAATTGTACATTAGATTATATAAACTTGGTAAGTAATAGAGCTTGAGTTAGAATATGCAGACTGTAGTAAGCATGTGCATTCCCCGAGCATCCCTAACTTCGTTCATATGCATCCATGATATTTATCTTGTGCATACATGCAATAGGTGTGCCGGAGGGAGTGATGCTTTTGGAGTTTGAGGGAGCGAGCCAGGAGGAGGAGCCCGAGGTTCAGGCAATCGATGAAGCAGCCGCCGAGGAGGAGTTGCTCGAGTGCCCTGACCACCGCCCATCCTCTTCCTTAAAAGGCAAGCCCCAGAGCATATTAAGTCTCCCATATTTTTATAAATATCTTGAGTATCTTTTATTGTTGATGATGCATTAAGTATAGGAATTGGTTGGAACCAATTGTTGCATTATATATCTATCTTTGTCCAGATATCGCACTTGAATCCTATGTAAGCTCAGGAGCGGGTTAAATGCTTAGCCATGCTTAGTGCGATAAAAGTCAGGTGATTTCCTATCACCTGCGAGCTTTAGGATGAGATGGGTCACGGTTGGCTATATTTGCTATCGTGGAAAAGAACCATATTAATAATGAACTAAGACCGGGTGGAGTCTTGTGTAAGTTTGAACATAGTGACTCCATCTATGTTGTTTAAGGACCGATACGTTGTACGTCCTCTTGTCATGTTGAACGCAGCCTAACATTTAGCTGGCCGGATAACTCGTTCTGACCGCGAAGCCTAGTAGCTCGATTCAGGCCGGGATGTCGAACAGTTGGTCACAATCTGGATGGCAGTAAGGATGTGAGGAGAACCATTGGCGTAAGCCCAAGGGCGGGTTAAGTCACTGAGCACTCATGGCAGAGTGGTTCTCTGGTTTTGCGGCAACTGATCGTACCCGCAACTCCTGAATTGTACCAAAGGTGACTTGTTTGTGACCTCGATGGGGGAAGCAGGGTTCGTGTTAGGAATACCCCTCCAGCTGGATAGGAATCGATTCGAATCGCCGTCTCTCCCGGATAGTGAGAACTTGACTGAGCAGCGGCAACGTAGATTCACTTAATTTAATGATATGGTTAAATGGAGAATGATGATAATGTTGCCACAGTTTATACCTGCTATGGTTAATAATGTTTGCATCTTAATCAAGTGATTGCTTAGTACATGTGCTAATATAGATGATAGGTTAATGGCTAAAAGTCACTGCTAGCTCAGGTTAAGAGTTGATCATTATTACTTATGCCTTTCTGCAAAAAGAAAGTGTCAGCCAGATCCACTAAATTAAGCTATGCATGATCCTTGGTGTCAATTATTTTTGGTTTCTGATGGGTAAGTCTAGCTGAGTACATCCTCGTACTCAGGGTTTATTCCCTCTTGTTGCAGATGACCTTCTTTATCAGGGCTTCTGTAAGTACTGTCTCCACCCAACGGGTGACAAAGACTAGATCACGGGCATGATCTCTATTTATCTTATCCGAATGCTTTTGTGGGATGTGATCGGCAAGCTGGTACTTGTATTTAAATCATGTGTGTGAGTTAACTATTTGCTTCCGCTACTTTACAAAACTTGGTTTGTAATAACTATGACTCTGATGTGTTGTAATCTATCTATGAACGGTTTGTGAAATGTTGTAATGTGTGATGTGTTATGTTGAATTACTGTGATCTTGGTTGTATGCAAGTTGGTTTGAAATCCTTCGCGGTTTCAGTTGACTACCGGGTTTATATGGGCTCAAGTGCGAGAATTTGATCGTTCCGATGATCATTTTTGTACTTGTGCTCTTATAAATTGGACGGTTCTGCGACACGAACATCCTATGTTTCCATCACTCCATGAAATCCACCGAGACGTCTTCAAGCCGTAGCAACACAAAAGTGGTGGCTGGTATGCGTAGGGGTGGTTCTCGACACAGCACGGGATGGGTGGCCCCTTCCCATCATAGCCTCCTCCACTGGAAGCCGATGTTCTTCTCGTGATGGCACCCTAGGATGGTGCTGACCACTAGGAGCAGTTGGAGCTAGATGTAGCCATGGAGCAGTCAGGGTTCAAAGTGTTGCACACTCTAAGTGAAAGAGGTCGGCCCAGGTCTTTTATCTACGCTTTTGCCTCCTGCCAAGGCACCAAAACATCCTTGAAAACCCTCGCACTCCAGCCAAGATGAAATGTCGTGTCATTGACGATTTAGGGTACTATCCACCTATAGAATAAGGCCTATTTTGGATCCTCTATGCTTGCATAGAGGTGTACACGTGGACCACAATCAAGACCAACTGATTCAATTAACAGTTCAACCAAAGTAATAGTTCAACAATTATGCAGTACTCATACATACTAATCTAGAGGTTTCATCTGTACATATAGACTTCATTAACATAAAAGTTTCACAAATTCTACGACTTAATGTCGGATGGGTAGGCAGTTGCTAAGGTACTCAATTGGTTGATGTGGTCCCAAAAGCCAGAGGTAGTGAACTATAGCGAAGATGACAGCATCTCCATCCACGAACACATTGTATCTATAAAGTATGTCTACTTCTTGTCCAGTCCTACAAAGCACAAAAATCTCTCCACAAATAGGGTCTTGAACGATTCTTGTCAAGTTTTGTGGTCCGAGAAGGTGAAGAACACCAGCTTCAACAATCAACAATCGGTCTAGGTGAATGTCCCCAAGTAGCAAACAACATCATCTGGGGTCCTGGTGCCACCCCTAGTCTCCAAAACACAAGGCTGCTCGCATTGAAATGGCTTCTTCCAAAGTAAGACATCTGTTGCAATGAAGAAATTCCAAATATGAACAAAACTGATACCGAACCCAAAACCAATTGGAACCAAATGCAAACATGGAGGTGACCGAATCCATCTAACCTTCATGGGGCATTGTCCATGACAACAATGTAAGGTGCTCGAGGTAGGGCAAGTACATGTGATGGGTCAAAATGAAGATGAAGCAATGGGTGGGGAGAATGAAGTTGAAACAACAACGGTAGGGAGAACTAATGGATTCGTATTGGTTTTTTTAGTTGGTCAAACTACCGCCAAGGCACTGGCAGGACTCGAGGGGAGATGGGAATGGGTCAGGTGCTTCTAGGTTTGTTGCCACATGGATGGTCCAGATTGATCGGAAGCGAGAACAGATGGCACATGATAAGTTAAATAGTGTCCGTATTAAGCCGGCCATTGCCACGCTAATCCAATGCTATAATACGGCGATTGTCAGTGGTTAGACTGCTTTTAGATTCTCCTAGAAACAACTGCAATCGTACATGATGGTTTTTTCCCTTTCCATTCACAAATATATAGAAAAATTTATAAACATTTGTCGAGAGATCAAATCTATGAACTGGCATTTTAGAAGTAGTATTGGAAACAACTTGCTTTGCATTTCATATAAAAATGTGGCATTGAAGAGATCAAATCTACGTGAATAGAATTTTTTTCATTTATTGATTATATATATCTAACATATAGATACAATTTGGATGAGTATATGATTGTACTCATCCGGAAACAAAATAACTAACCTAAAATATTAAAACTATTTATACTAACTATAAACTATTGAATCTAAATATATGATCCTCTCACATGCTCACCTCGCTCGCTTGGGAGGAGGTGAGGCAAAGTCAGAGTCGTCGTCATCAAAGTTGGAGTCATTGTCTTTGGCATCAGCATCGGTGTCGTCCTCATCCTCGCCCTTGTCCTCCTCCTCTAGGTCCTCCTTCTCGGAGCTCCACAGAGGACTATAATCAAACATCCCATCGTCGGAGGAGATGTTCTCCTCGGAGGAGTGGTGAGAAGGCAATTTGTTCTCTCTAGATGATGGGCTACTTGGAAACTTGATGGGGTTGTCCAACATTTTCTTTGCAGATTGAAAGATAAGGAGATGATGGATGAAGAAGATGGGTCGTTTCAAAGGGCACCAACCTTGAAGTATATGTAGAGCAATGGGTACATGGCTCTTAGGCTTTAGGCGGTGGAAGTAATGGTGATTTGATGGCCTTGGAAGTTGAGGCAATTCAACACTCACGCTGAATTTACCGCCGGTTCACCAAATGCTACTTTAGGGCCGGCGAGCAAAATGCGTATCCTAATCGGCCTAGCTTTTCATGCGACGGAGGAAATACAACCCCAATACCACTGCCGCATCTATCGTTAACCCATCAGTGGTAGAAGTCTAAACTGTTAGTTTTAGTCATAGGAGGCCTCACTATCGTTCCAACCGATGGTGCAAGTATCACACTATCGCTTCTATCGCTATGTCAGTGAAAGTGGTGACACTGATAAGTCAATTTGTAGTAGTGAT
This sequence comes from Miscanthus floridulus, assembly GCF_019320115.1. Lineage (NCBI taxonomy): Eukaryota > Viridiplantae > Streptophyta > Magnoliopsida > Poales > Poaceae > Miscanthus > Miscanthus floridulus. The sequence goes on from NC_089584.1 coordinate 65,843,828, forward strand.
TTTTTAGCGCAATCACCAAGTATGGAGATGGAATCCATTCCTAGAAATAGCACTAGAAATGCTTGTTGGTATTTCTTAGCACCATCACTAAGATTTGGATAATTCTTAGCAACGCCGCTAAGGAACACCAACACGATAGTTCTTAACGATTATAGAAGCAATATCCGCAAGTGTACAGATCTATCGTTGTAGCATTTCACTCGTAAGTATTCAGGGTATCATTATTTATATTTTCCCAAAGGAGGGCATGGTGTAAAGAGTCTATCATGGATATGAACAAGATTACAAGCTTACATCGTGGACCAAAGTTTAAAACAGGGGTAAAAATGGTATATCGAGGATAGTGGACACACACTTGGGCCAACCTTAAGGATAAAAGAGAAACAAAGAATAAAAGAATATTCCTAAGTGGAGAAGGCTTGTTCTGATATAGCCGTACAAAGAACAGTTGATGATCATACAAATTACAAGGTTAGAGCTAGACCTAAGTGCAAGATGGGTCGGGACGCCATTGAGTACTGGTCTGCCAGCAACCTCATGTGATAATTTAGACTCCTACACCCTACCCGAACATGGGGGATTATGAGGGACAGATAGGGCTATCACCACCTGTCGCCTACCCCTCCACGTGGAGTAAGAAATGCATTCACGTGTCCCCATGTACCTAGGCACCACGCCTGATTACACACAAACTACCCACATCCCCCTAGGACTCCGACCCTACAGATCAAAAGGCATAGGATATGGGCACACCCGAAGGCATAATGAATCGCCACCTCAACTTAGCTCTACTTCTAATCATACAAGTTATATGAATGATTAAGCATAAAGTTCTACATGTTAAGCTCAAAACTATATGCTAGTTCATATATCAACATTATAACATGAAGACTATACTCTAATTCAATAGCACAACTATATTGATAATATGAGAGCAAGACTTTGGAAGATTTCTTCATTGTATTCATACCAAAGATCCTTTCTTCCAAGGAGCCAAGCTCTCCTTAATAGCTCTTGCTAGCTCCAAAATACTACTAAAGTAAAAGAGTACAAGAATGTGGCAGCGAGGTGTAGAGCCAAAATGAGATGTGCGTGTAGGAGAGCTCCACCCCCTACTTATACATGAGAGAGGTCAGTTTTGGAGGTAGAAAAATAGGAAACTATCCTATACCGCCTCAATATGCCGCCATGCAACTGTCAGAGTGAAGTGGGGCCAAGCTAGGCTAGGGCGGTGTGGCCACACCTAGGGTGCGGCTGCACCCTAGGCTGGCCCGCTTCCCATCGCCTTACTCTGGCAAGCTCCTGGCTAGACCTGGATGGCTCCCACATCGGTGCTCAGCCTAGGTTTGGTGTGTAGGTGGGCTTTCTCCTTTTATTCCTTTGTGCATTTCTGTTTTACATCTTCTGAGTTGCACCATTTGTCTTGTTTTCCACTTGTGTTCAAATATATGTCCTACAAAACATGATTCTTCCAATACAAGTGGAACTATATCAATAATAAATACATATGTGTCATAAGTTTATTTATTTCTTCTATTTGGGATCTTAATTGGCGGTCAGATTTAATCATTAACGACCGCCAACAGCGCGGTGATCAAGCACAAGGCATGGCTGCCTCATCCAGCAAGAGGGGATTGACTACGATGACGTCTTCACCCCTATGGCACGCATGGAGTCAATCCATGTCCTTCTCGTGCTGGTGGCTTAGGAGGGGTGGCAGGTCCACCACATGGACGTCAAAGTCTGCCTTTCTCAATGGTAACCTCAAGGAGGAGGTGTACGTGCGCCATCCACCAGGCTTCGTCATTGCCATAGAAGAAGGAAAGATGTACTGCCTGTGCAAGGCGATCTATGGTCTACGCCAAGCACCTCACGCCTAGAACACGAAGCTCGATGCCACGCTTAAGAAGATGGGCTTCAAGTAGAGCACGCACGAGGAGGTGGTGTACTGATGGGGCAGCAGATGCAATGTCCTACCTGTCAGCATCTATGTCGATGACCTCATCATCACCAGTGTTGAAGAGCAGAAGGTGGAGGCATTCAAGGCACAGATGAAGAAGGCGTTCAACATGAGCAACCTTGGCCTCCTCTGCTTCTACATCGGCATTGTAGTGCGCTAAGACACCAGCGGGATCACCCTCCACTGAACCCACTACGCCAAGCGCATCCTCGAGCTTGGCGGCATGACAGGCTACAATCTGGCCTACACCCCGATGGAGGAGAAGCTCAAACTGAGTCAAGACAGCACGGCGGAGGAGGTCGATCCACCGTGTTGTCTCGCTCGCTCGCTTCTCTCGTTAGGGTTAGCCTAGGGTCATGTCTAACTCACCCTGCTGGTCGTTGGCCAATGCCGGCATATCGACATTGGAATGCGGCTGCTCACCGCCGTGCTCTTGCCGTCGCGATAGCATGCACACGGGCAAACCTCACCATCTCTCCACCATCGCCCAGACAAAACCCTACGTCTTCACTAGGTAGCCTTGAAGTCGCATCAGTGTTTGCCCAGGCGTGCCGTCGCTAGAGACGAGCCCGCTATAGTGTTGCGCTGCCATCCTCCATGAGCACCGTCACCATAGATAACCATTGTTAGAGGTTTGTCCATCTAGGTCATTGTATGCGGAATGAGATGGGGAACACGTCAGTGCCAATCGCGTCGCCGGAGACCTCGCCGTCGCTAAGTTGACTATGGGACCCGCATGACTACGCCTGAGGGTGTATAGACCGGTTGTACCTATCATTTAGGGTTTAGTTGGTTTTTGAATTATTTTCACAGATTTGAAAACAAACTTCAAAAATTCATATCTAGAGCTAGGAGTATCCAAATGGGGCGAAAAAAAATTGTTGGATTTATCTTGAAGTTTAATATTTGATAAAAATATGAAATTTATAGTTTAGGGTATTTTTCTAGGAGACTTAAATTGAGCAGGATAAGTGCTTTTAAATTAGGTTATATCTTGTAAAATGCATAACTTGAGCTAGGAAGATGATAAAACTATGATTCAAATTTTGCTGGTCTTGTGTTGACATGCTCTAGCTAGGAAAAATACTAAACCTATAGTAGGCATACTCAAAATATGGTCTTCATATTTAATCCTAATTAATTACTAGTTTCTAGTGAAATTAAATGGGGTAAAAATACATAACCTATGATCATGCAATTTTTTATAAAGTATTCTTGTTGTAGGAGGAAAGTAAGAAAAATATTAAATCTATTGCTTGACACTTTTCACTATGCTAAACTATTTTTGCTAAACTAAGCATATGTAGCTTATCATTTTTGTAGAGGTGGCTATACTTATCCAAATAGCACGAAAATTGTATAGTGGACTATTAGGGTCATTTGTAGGCTGCTGTAATTTTATCAGAATTTAGTGAGCAATGGAAATATTTATCCTTTAAATTATCTTATTATATAAGGAAATTGATAAATGAATATAAATAAATTAGTTAGGCATAACCATGATGTTTTCTATGATGCTTATGATGCATATGATCTGTTGGTGCTATTAGTCAGGCTTAGAAGTAATTGGTTATCGGCAGCTAGTTAATTATTGCTTTATAATTCAACTAGATGGCTGCATGTATAGTTTCTATTGTGGTGGTAAATTCATGATGATAATGATCTTTTCTGTGAAACTTGTTAATAACAAAGTTGTATATAAACTTACTTATCTACCTTGTGTTAAAGTTTCATAGTCATAGGAATTATAGTTGAGAATTATAGCTGTTAGAAGTCTGCTATCAGAAATACTTGTTCTCTAGATAGATCTGAAAGATGTAACTGTTTGGCCTAGATAACTACTGAATCACCATAAGATGATTAAAAAAAGTTGTAGGAAATTTCATAAGCTTTTCAGAAAGTCCACAACCATATTCTTTAGATGTGTATAACTCTAATTATGGTCAAAACAAGTGGCTGGTGTCTTGCAATCCAGAAAATTGCTTAGATGAGAATTTGTTTCATTACTAGAGAAGAGATATACACCTACTCAGTAAAATAAAATTTATCTTGTTATCACCTTAATGCGATGCATTTCATCACACCATATCATATATATTTATGTATGTGTGTAAGACTATATATTTATGTTTGTGTGTAAGACTACATTTATGCATGTGTGTGAGACTACCCTTTGCAACATCCAGATGAATCTATTTCAACATCCACTCTATTACTACTAAAACTTTATGAAATCACTTAACACTTTATGAATTGAAGAAATGACCTAAATAAAAGTAGGAGATCTTGAAGAGTTATACAACTTTTATATTCATCACCTTTACAGCTCAAATCATTTAGTGGTTGAAAATCAGGTTTGAAGCAGTCATTTTCTGAAATTCAAAATTTGAACTATTCAAATTTTGTCAAATAAAATGATGATCAAAATAAAAGTTGTAGATAGTGATGTGTTCAATAACTTTTATATTCATCACCTTTACAGCTGAAATCATTTACCGGTGGAAAATCAGGTTTGAAGTTATCATTTTCTGAAATTCAAAATTTGAATTGTTCAAAATTAGTGATAAAGATAGATGACTAGACTAAAATGATAGATCATGATTTTAGAAAACTTTAGAAAAAATCATCATATTTGGAGTTAGTATGAGGAAGAAAAACTAGTTAGAAGTTTCAGCCACAGATTAAAAAGAGAAATCATACTTGTTTATCATTGATCATCATGAACAGTTGTGATTTTTCTTTTTAATCTCTGGGTAAAATTTATAACTAGTCTTTCTCCCTCATACTAACTCCAAATGTGATAATTTTTTCCTAAAATTTTCTAAAATCATGCCCCATCAAGTTACTATGTTGATTTGGTCATTCTTTTCATTTGACAAAGTTTGAGCAATTTAATTTTTCAAATTTAAAAAAATAACAAGTTCTAACAAGATTTTCAACCACTAAATGATTTCAGCTGAAAAAGTGATGAATACCAAAGTTATATAACTCATCAAGATCTACAACTTTTATTTTAGTCATTTCTTCATCTGACAAAGTGATAGTAAACATTGTTCATAAATCAATATGTCTCTCGTATAGTTCATGAAACTATGAATCATATGTGAATTTGTGAACAATGTTTTCTAATACTTTGGCACATGAAGAAGTGACTAAAATAAAAGTTTAGATAGTGATGTGTTCAATAACTTTTATGTTTACGACTTTTATCGTTGAAATCATTTAAGGTTTCAAAATCTTGTTTGAAGTTGCCATTTATTGAAATTCAAAATTTCAACTGTTCAAATTTGATCAAATGAAAAGATGATCAAAATAAAAGTTGTATATATTGATGACTTCTACAACTTTAGTATTCATGAGTTTTCAGCTAAAATCATTTACTCTTTCAAAATATTGTTTCAAGTTGAAATTGTTTGAATTTCAAATTTTGAATCATTCAAACAAAGTCACATGACAAGATGACCATAATAAAAGTTGTACATGTTGATGAGTTATACAACTTTTATGTTTACAACATTTTCATTTTAGGTCATTTAATGTCCTACAATTGTAGTCGAAGTTTTAAAATTTAAAATTTTAATTTTAATTTTTTTGTTTTCTACATTTTTACTACAATTGTTTTTATATATATTTGTGCATATATAGAATAATACAAAATATTATATACATTTACTTTGTGTTTTTGTCACATAAAAAATACAGAGTTAATAATTTAATAAAATAGAAAATATTTGTAGGGGCGGATAGATCCGGAACCACACCTACAAATGCATTTGTAGGGGCGGCTGGATCAGAAACTACCCCTACAAATCATCCTGGGTATATAACCACGGACACTCGGGTGAACAAGTGTTGGGCGCTCTCTTCTTCCTCCCGACGCCGTCAGGCTGCCCAACCTTTTCCCCGGTGCCCACGGTGCTCCCGCTAGGGTTTTAGAGCCCGAGCGCCTCGCTCCGCGCCCATCTCCACGGTGGCTAGGGCTCCTCCGCAACGCCGCCACCCCTTCGGCCCTCCCGTCCCTAGGCTCCTTGGCCCTCCGTCGCCGTGAGTTGAGGCAGCCTCGCAGCGCGGCTCCTCCCTCCCTATAGTGCGCCCCGCGGCGCGGCTCCTTACTCCCCGCGGTGTGCCCTGCGGCTCAAACCTCCCCGTCGTTGTCGCTGTCAAGATCCCCCTCTGTCGCCACTCCTCTCGTCCTCGTCGAGTCCCCCTGCAGGTACGCTCGCTTGGCTCCTTCCTCTCGTGATTTGAATCTTGGATGGGAGTAGTAAGAGTCTATGATTTGCTATTAGACACCTTCATGTGAAAAAAGATTTCTTCTAAATCTTGGATAGGAGACACTAGTTGTTGCCTACGTGAGTCTAGTATCTGTCCCATCTTCTGAACACCTGAACTCATCTTCAGCTTGAGAACATTGTATCGGTGAGTGCTTGCATAAGCATAGAGGGGTTCAAGAACGTGAAATGTAGATATATCCTTGACGCACTACACAAATAGAAGAAACTGTGTGTCAATCATTTATCAATTACTTGGTAGCCTATAGTGCGCCACTCAATAAGTGATTTTTATAGGAAAATGTAAGAAAATAATCTGTTAGCGGTCATGCCTCATCTATGGCATTAAGACTATTTCTGCACTGAATGCTTTGGTGCCTGTTTCTCCTTCATTGCAACTCTTCTTTTATAGTTAGTTAGTCACTCTTGAAATATTCAGTCACTGAATTCAGTGCAAATGTGTACAGTGTAACAAGTGTGGGAAGTGGGTAGCACAATTAGCTTTTCGTTCTTTTTTCATGTATGATTTTCCTTTTGTGAATCTAAATTCTAGACTGAAAACTGAAGATAAGGAGTTAGCCCTTAGCCCAGCATCTAATTGGGTTACTTTCATCTTAGTTATGTGACGATCTTTGTATTCTTTTGTTAAGAAATGTGTATTCTTTTGCTTACATTTGTTAAGAAATGTGAGATAGCAAGGAATGTGTATTCTTTTGCATACATTTGTTAAGAAATGTGCATATTTTGCATACATGTTTATCTCTTGAGTCATGCACCTGGGAACTAAGGATGTCTATAATATGTAAACTGATGCATATTGAACCAACTGCCTATTGCCTGAAACTTAATTTTGTACAAGGAAGAACCATAAACATGTAATTTTGTTCAAAGAGTGGAGTTCTAGAACTTCTATCTAGGATTTAAGAGCCAGGAGCCACATATCTAATACTCTGGTTGTGATGCTGGATTTTTCTCACTGTGAACCCAGTTTGAACTTTACTACATTACCTAAATTATCTTAACAGATTAGTAAATCTAAGTCAACTAGTTTTAACTGTATTACGTTACCTATAAATTATCTTAATCAGTTGACTGTATGATCTGTCCAAGTCAACTTTGTTTTACCTAAATCATCTAACCAGCTTGTTGTATTTGTAACCTATACTTTATGAATGCCTATTGAGTTCCTGAGCTTGGGTTTTGTGCAGAATTATTGCAAACAGACAATCTGCAGCACAGTCAAAGGAAAGAAAAGCTCGATATATAACAAAATTGGAGCGGAAGGTTCAAACTCTTCACATAGAGGCTACTACTCTTTCAGCGCAGCTGACACTGTTCCAGGTGCCTTTCATCCTTCTACTTGCCTCATGTATTGCTGAACCGTGTTTAGTTCATTTCTTTTAGTGTGAAAATAACACGGTGCATAGTGACACTTTATTTATTATATGCTGTGCAACCAGCTGCACTCCATAGTCCATACCTGTAACCTGTATCAGCTAAACTCCAATTGCTTTACAAATCAACAGTTAGTATAATATTTTCTTTGGACTAATGCACATGGAATGAGATCTATAACACATGCTAGGATAGTTTATGTGATCATGTTGAGTATTGACTAATGCCACATGTAGTGATTAGGGTGAAATGTTCCTTGGGGTTGTTTTATATAGTTTTCTCAATGGTTGGAGATCTGAATAGTAATACTTGGTCGATGGCAGTAAAAGAACTATGTTCTCAGTTGAGCAACACTGTAGTTTTGGCATTTGTGCTAGATCTGGTGGTGGTTGAAGAATCACATACTTTCAAAGTTCTAAGTGTAACTAGCAGTAGTAACATTTGCGTGCTATATGCATGTGCATTTTTTTTGTTGGAACCACAAGTGTGATGCTATTTAGAATAACAGATGGGCCTTGCTGTGCTTCTTGCTGTGATAAAAGAATTGGTGCAGAGAAAATCAGTGATTAAATAATTTATGCTTCTACTGATTTCAAAAGCATGCCTTGTTGCATTAGCTAGCACCGAAGATTTTTTTATAAATAAAAAATAGAATCTCTACTTAGTTGACCAAGAGCAAACTGCATGCTCCTCTGCATGTAGCGGTTTGGTTTGTGTGACTCTACTCTGCTGGTGCTACCCTTGTTTTGAAGAGAGAAAAAGACAATCCTAAGCATATCTTGTTTAAGGTGAGACCCTAATAGTCGCCGATTGAAAATCAGCATCTTTATCATTGATGAGTTTGAATCATTAGATTTCCATCAAATCATCTGTTAATCGAATTAATTAAACATTAGGGCACGCTCTATGATTTACTTTGAGCCCCTTCAGTTGAGAACTCCAGATGCTACTTAGCACTTTCATATGTGGCATTCATTGATGGCCTGGTTGGGAGAAAGGTGGTGTAGTGGCAGTTGCTCTCCAGCAGCTGCCTGAACATATAGGAGAACTCTGCTCATTCCAGCACCTCAGCATAATTTATTTGCCTTCCCTGACTTGTCTTCCCGAGAGCATGCAGCGCCTCACCTCACTTCAATCTCTCAACTTGTGTATGTGTGGCGCACTGACCCAGCTTCCAAAGTGGCTAGGCGAACTCTCTGCACTTCAAAAACTCTAGCTCCAGAGCTGCGGTGGCCTTACATCCTTGCGAAAATTCTTCTCTCTTCTCTATTCTATGGCTGCTGCTGGCTGTCCTTTCTAATACTACTTCCTGTCCTACTACTACTCTACTACTCCATAGTCTCTACTCTCTACTACTATTCTCTCTTACTATGTGGCTAGTGGCTACTAATCTTCTCTGTACTTGCTGTGATTTTTGCTTACACTCTATACTTCAATTTTTTTATTTTCATTGCTTGCTGGCTATCCTCCTCCTCTCTCTACTTATTTTCTTCTGCTTGCGAAAATTGCACAGCTTAGATATTGGTACATGATTATATGCTACCTTTTTTTCTCAGAAAATCGTATTACATGTTGTCGTGTGCTCGTGTTATATCACCACTATTTACTATATTGGTTCACAAGACCTACACTTTTCCTTTTTCTTCTCCTCATCTCTATTTGTTCTCAGCTCGGTATACATATATGCATTTTGCATTCTCTCAGCATACATACTTGTACAATAAAATAACTTACTAGATAGAAATGTGGAACAGATGCACAGTCCCCATTACTTGGCTTGGCTAATGTTTCTTCATGTTTATATTATGTATTAAATCCATGGTACTATGCATTATTATGCATCCCTATGTATTAACTTGTTGTTTTTTGTCCTCTCTTTTGCTCTCAGATCCCTATGTCTTTTGCCATCAACTGCTGCTCTATGTTTGCTAAGCAGTTGTTGCTTTTTTTTGCCAAATCTCCCATCCCCTCTCCTCTCCTTTGTTTTGCCGATGATGAAATTGTCCAAGTCCATACATTATATGGAATATTGGCTGATGATCAAGAACTTGTGAGGAACTTGGCATCATTAGCAGCCGCCCCTACATTACCTTCTCCTCTCTTCTCTGTTATGATGCCTTGATGCTCCAAGTTCATGATCAAATGATGATTGACATGTTTCTGAGGCCTCTACTACTGCTACTACTCATTTTTATATATATTATTATTTTATAGGACTACTTTGGTTTATAAACCTTTTTGATTTCTTATACCTTCTCGTGTACCTAAAGCACACTTTCTTGCATCTATTAGAACAAAGCGTAAAATAATATCACGGACACCAGACAATGCAGCCCAATGCCCCGAGCATGATGAGCATTCAACCTATGAGGAGCAAGCACTAGAGGACCAGCTTACACAGGAGTAGTTCGATAACGAGTTAGAAAAGGATCTAGAAGTGATGCTTACTCAGGAGCAGTGTGACGAGGAGGAAGAGGGAGCAGAAGGAAGAGCAGGAGAGGCTGCTGAAGGCGAAGAAGAGGATGATGATGATGATGATGATGACTCAGAAGAGAGATATGTAAGTCCCAAGGATCCTTTCCCACTTGAAGCCAGAAGAAGGCCAACGGAGAAAGATTTAGACAAGGATTTTGACCCAAACGAGGAGGTAGAGATAAAGCCTTAGCTTGTAAATTTTGCTAAAGCTTTGGTTGTGTTACCTCTACTAACACTTTGGCCTGTCGTATATATAGGTCCCTCCTGAAACTCAAAAAAGACAACATCCACGACATCTCACTGGACAAGATGGAGTAGAGGAAAGGAGAGCAGAGGCAACAGCCATAGAAACAAACATTGAGGCCTCTGCTCCACAACCTCAAGACACAACCATGACTACCAAGCCTAAGAGGAAACAAGGGGATAGAAAAGCAAATCAATATCCAAATAAGGCATGCTATGTGATAACAGAGGTCGGGCCAGTAGGGGAGATCCTTGAGCCAAAGGAATTAAGAGGACAATTTCGTAATGTGATCGGGGCCCTAGTTAGAGATAAATTAAACCCAGCAATCCCTAACTAGAAAGAGGTACTAGAGAAGAAAAAGGATAAACTATGGAATAGGCAGCTAAAGCTCAATTTTAGATTTCTAGAGGGTAAGCACGAACTGGTAAAAAAATGTTTTCAGGATGATGGGAGAGTCATTTCGATGTTGGAGGTCGGAACTCAACAAGAAGTATATCCAAAAGGGGTTAACTCCCTTCAACGAGTTCGGCAACATAACTCCTAGTCAATGGGAGGAGCTCGTGGCTCAGAAGGCTTCACCGGAGGCATTAGAGCTTAGTGCACGTAACACCGAGCTGGCAAAGAGGAACAAACACCACCATCATCTAGGCCCCAATGGCTACTATGCCAAGGAAGAGCAGTTTAGAAAGATAGACGAAGAGGTTGTAGCTGCTGGGAATATCGATGTGATGAATTTGAAGGTACGCTCAAGGAATTGGATATATGCGAGGAGTACAAAATCATCCAGCGGTAATCTTAAGTTTAATAAGCCGAAGACCCAAGAGGCAGTATCAAGGATACTGAAATATGCTGAAGACAAAGACAAGGGCTCATTCAAACCTTTCATAGAGAGGGACGAGCTTAGCCTTGGCTTGGGAAACAAGGAGCACACAGGCCACACCAGGGGGCTAGGGAAAATGACGACCAGGAAGCAAGGATTCGAAGAGGATAGGCACATGTATAAGAAACATGGCAGAGACTGGGAGACTAATCTTGAGCTCCAAGTGAAGGCTCTAGTTGTGAAGGCGCTGGAGGAGCAAGGACTGTCTACGGAGCTACGAATATTAATGATGCCGCTGGGAGAACTGCCATTAGTTGGTAGTCCTCCGAAAGTTCCTAGCAGCCAAGGTTTCACTACAGCCACAACCCCTGTCGATCGCATACGGGAACCAACTAGTTGTACCTTGGTGTTTCTCAGTGGCCAACAGAACATTGTGATGGAGATGGCAACGGGTGTGGCACATCCTCCCGGTGGCTTACACCACAATAATAAGATACCACCGGACTACACTAGGGTCGAGGTGCATACCGTGAAGCCTGAGTTCATGTAGTGGAGGATAGACTATGCAACTCTCGAGGGGCTGGTGTTACTTAGAGACGTAATGGGACAGTTCATCCTCTGGCACAAACAGGACATTATATTAACTGCTTCTTCGCCGCATCCCCCTCTCCCAAATTTGGAGCGAGTTGTTGAGGTCGGGGAGATATTTTCACCGTCTCGTGACCACCACATTCCTGAGATGCCACATTCTTTCCTGCCTCCTAGTGAGCATGTGCCTGATAAGCCACAACCTTCTCTAGCTCATACCGAGCAAGTGCATGATGAGATACCACAGTCTTCTCAACAAGCACAGCCGATACATGAACAACGAGTGCCTCCTAAAGAAGGTGATGCACAAGAAGATGAGGACGTGCCTGAATGGGAACTTCGAAAGAAGCATCCAATCATCATAAGACTAATTTATGTTCCGATGAAAGACGCCTCGTTGGTGTCTAGGTGGTATTCCCATGACCAGTTCAAGCCTGAGAACCAAGTTAAAAAGTCCCATCATGGGCTTCTAAGGAGGCCGTCACTAGCAAACTCCACCAAATAGCAAAGTAGTATCCAAATGTTGATGCCATCAAATGGTCAAAGGATTGCTCGAAAACTTATGAAAGAGGCAAGCCCTTCCTACCAAACCAGGACATCCAGTGCCTACCATTTGGAATGAGAAGGTTCCATGATTGGTACTTGTGTGTTCTCCCAATGAGCATAGACCTTGTATAAGCATGCTTCTCCACACATTTGGAAGCCCAGCCAGGAAATTTGTCTTTGACTTCAATGGCATGCAGACATGCTTTCACCTTGTAGCAATGGAGATGAATCTAATTCGCATGTGGTGACTGTAAGTCCTGGTCCTCCCGATATGATATGAATGTAATCTTTGAATTTTATTGTAACTAACCCACGCCGTGATTTGTACTCCCTCCATTCCAAATTGTAAGTCATTCCAAGAATCTTGGAGAGTCAAAGCATCTCAAGTTTGACCAAAAGTTATATGAAAAAATGTAAAAATTTACGACATCAAATTGATATCCTATGAAAATATAAGTAATGAAGAATCTAATGATACTTAATTGGTATCATAAATGTTATTATCTTGTTATATAAATTTGGTCAAACTTGAAAAACTTTGACTCTCCAAGATTCTTGGAATGACTTGCAATTTGGGATGGAGGGAGTAGAATGCAAGTGCACATTGTAAAACAAATGCCAAGTGTGAAAGCCGGGTATATAAACCCTCAAGCTATAGCACAAACAAATTTTAATTACCCTAAATAGTGAAACCTAGATGACAAAAAGCTAGCTGCTGGAAAGACCCTTTGGGAGAAAGAGCATATCCGTACGAAGAAACTAAGGGAAGAGTCCCTTAAGGTTGTGGCATACATTACCCTGGCTTTCAAAATTCTCCAACAGCACTCTACTATATGGCTACCATACAATTTCGAGTAAGTTCAACTCTATACTTAAAGCTTTCTTTGATATATTTTATTCGATGCAAAAGAGCTTATCTAGTTATATGATTAAATCCATGCAGCAACCACTAGATTTGTATAGGCATCGATGTTAGGAGGAGCATGGCATGGGTCTTTGATTCAATAGATAAGGACCCGATGACATATAAAGACTTCATATCGATTCTCAAGACGTATACATATCGATAATCCCCATTAGCTTATATGTTTATATATATATATATACTTGTAACGTTAACTTTTGGATACTAACAAGTTGTATTTGCTAAAATAATTCGAATAAGGCATTTAGGTTCTATGTCACTAAACATCACGGAAGGCATGATCCAGCAAGGAAGGAAAAGTTCGCTATAAAAATACTATGTGCGATAAGTGTAACTTACTTCTTCAGTACTCCATTACATGGCTGTCAAAAGCATTACTTAACATTTTCATATGCAAAACACACAGTGCCCCAAACAGAAGCCTAGGAGTGTACATTGTGGATACTATGTATGTTCTATGATAAGTAACATCGGTGCCTACTGGAGACACCCCTTAAGGGTAAGTTTGAACCTCTTCACCCATAGTATAAAAACTTCGCACATGGTATGAAATACTAAACCGAAACTTGTTCTCTTGTAGTGGAAAGAAGAGAAAGAAATGAAAAGAGACCCATAGAAGGATGACCAACTCTTAGAGCTCGTCGGCGACCTTTGCAACTTCATATTGGACCAGATTGTACACGTCAAAGGCACCTACCATGACCGAGAGTCTGACTTAGGTAGAAATCCTCAGTACCAACACCTTCGTGAGATTGAAAGACTAGCTCTAGGCCGTTGATAACAATGTGTATAAAATTTGACATTGGTTTTACCTTGTGAATTATGTCTATTTAATGATGGATTGTATATATTCTTGTGAATTGGACTTGTAATTGTAGTTTATATAATACTCTTGTGCTTGTAGTTTATATAATATTCTTGAGCGAACGCGGTTTGAAATGTTGGTCGCGGGGTGTTCGGTGAGACGTTGAGCGAATGTGGTTCGGAACGTTGATCGCTCACTCGCAACGCGAACGCAGGAATACGCGGAAACATGGTAGTTCTGGTCGAATTTGAATTATAAATTTGAATTTTTTGTGGGAAAATGTACTGTAGGACGGTTCTAGACTGAACCGTCCCTACAAATAGGTATTATAGGGGCGGCTGGTACTACAGCCGCCCCTACAAATCTATTTGCCAGCCGCCCCTACAAATCGATTTGTAGGGACGGCTCATAACACCAGCCGCCTCTACAAATCGATTTGTAGGGGCGGTCTATGAACCGCCCCTATAAATGCATGATTTGTAGAGACGGTTTGGTAGGAGCGGCTAGCCAAACCGCCTTTACAAATGGTCTTGAGCCCCTCCTACAAATAATATCTGTAGTAGTGAAGGTCATGTTGATCGACCACGTCGCAAAGCATGCAGGCTGATCAATATGCCCTGCTGCGCCTTGGACACGTATTCATCACTTCATCCAACATACAAAAGATGACGACAAGCTAGCAAGTTATTGGGAGATTTAAATCGTACGTACACGTTCTTACTATAGGCGTACACGTATATGCTCATCTATCTACTCAGATATACCAAGCCACTAAGCTTTGGGGCTCGGCCATTGTTACAACTTAATCAGCTTCACTCCAACTATGTTCGAGGGCTCAAATAGGATGGAAGACTAAATTTTCAAGCATTCAACCATTCGGCGACAAGCGGTCATTAATCATTGTCTTCTAGGGGTTACTCGACTGCACCCTTGAGGACGTCTACAAGATCATGTAATCGACTACCAAATAGTCGGTTTTAGGCTTGGGGGCTGCGAGATACATATCCTCAGAGGATGCATTCAAATTTCTTCGAAAAAGAATTGCAGACAAGACCCTTGAACTCTTAGTTTCAAACAGCAAGAGGCTCGGGGGCTACACTCAGTGAATGCACTTTTTCGAAAAGTGCACACCACTCGAAGATTTCAAGAAGCACTACATGATTTCTCTCAAAAAGCACTCGGATGAATCTTGTTTCTACTTGGCAAGATCTGGAGGAACAAGAAGGCTTTCAAGATCAACCATACAGTGCTCGGGGGCTTGTGGGACATAGTCCCTGGGTACCCCACAAGGAAGGGAGAAGATCTAGTCTAGAAATTTCCTATATGTAATCCTAGTAACATTGCTACCCTGTAATCCTACTAGGACTCTTACATTGTAACCGACTAGGAGACTTACCTCCTGGGCTATATAAAGGAGGACAAGGCTCCATAGATGGGAAGAGCAACAGACCTCGCGGTCTAAACCCCAAGCACAGGGCGCAACATACTATTCACCCCAAACTGGATGTAGGACGCTATTCCAATGGACCGAACCAGTATAAATTGTTGTCTCTGCGTTCACCGTCGACTTCTGCATACACCGAAGCCCACCAACCATCGTCCCGGGTAACCCCGTGTCGAGTTGCCGGTTATCAAACACTGACAGTCTAGAAATGAACAAAAGATCATGTGAGAAGTACTGCCTTGTTTGTTTTTTTTTCCACCTCTCGGAGTCCATGTTGATAGTTCCCTTGTCCCAATTCTAATCCGTACCAGTTTAGTTCCTCATCAATTTTTTCCATGCAGTCAAATCAGCCCTCAACTTGTCCCACTTGTTCTTAAGTTGAGTTTTTTTTTCAACATGATACTGGTGTACTGAAAAAACCTTTCATTCACCTTGGTATAGCTCACATTGTTCAAATAAGTGTTTGGTCGATTTTCTTTTCTAACTTGTTCAGCAAACAACTTACAAACAAGTGCGGTATACTCATCATTCCACTCCATTTGATCTGCCTAATCATGGTTTCCCCAAAACATTGTTCAAATGTCTGAAATTACAAGTACCTAGCACTAGATTGGAAGAGAAATATACCTCATCATCCCTTGCCCTTTTGTTGCCCGATGGAGCATGTCCCCTAGCTTGCGCACTGGACGTACAGATGTTTGCGACAACATCCGTACTTCATCGCCGATCCCTGAGGTCAGGCCACTACCGGGCGCGCCCATGCTAGCACCGCCCGAGCCCAGGCCAGCTGCGCCCAGGGCACTGCCAGCCATGGCAACGCCGTCCAATGAGGTGAAGGGAGGGGGCGCCGGCCGGAGTTACACCAACGGCGACTGCACGGGGAAGTCCAACTGTTGTTTTTGTAGCCGGATTGGAAGACGATGGGGCGAAGGAGGTGGAGGTGCAGATCTTCTCATCCTGGCAGCCGGATTGGAAGACGATGGGGGCGTGGGCGGCGGCGGTCGAATGTGCTAGAGAAGACAATGCGCCTCGCGGGAAATGGGAAAGATCGCAACCTAGTATCGGCATCGGGGGAAAAGAAAAAAAGAAAGCGAACTGGTACGTTTGTAATCGATGGCATTGGTGGGAGGGGTTACAAAACTAGTGTTTTCAAAGCACCACTTAAGGTGCTTCATGGATTTGGTGGATTTGGAAGCTAGATCCACGTTTTTGGTGAATCTAGAGTTTACGGAGCTAGAGCATTTGGCTGAAAAAATATGAGCAGAGCTGTTTTCTTAGATCTAGAGCTGCGTAGAGCTCTATCAAACACTCTATAATTTGCAACGGGAGTAGTTATCAGGCCCATGAAGCGGCGAATAATCAAACGTGAATACGTGATTAGTACCGCTATCCAGCTTTGAGAACTATTGGTTCGAGCTTTAGCCTTTTATGTTACTGGTTCAACATGTCTGCTGGTTCGAGTACAGACTAAAAAATAGTAACACGTAAAACACATCAAAGGCCCCGTTCGCTTATCTTAAATTTGGCTTGTTCGGCTTGTTTTTTCAGCCGGAACAGTGTTTTTCTCTCACAACAATTCAGCCGGAATAGTGTTTTTCAGCCAGTTTCAACCAGTATAACTAGGCATTGCTTGAGGTCACTATATAACATGCGACCAGTTTCTTATTCCATGTTAAAAATTAAAGAATTACGAGAAATATTGAACCATCAAACATAAGTGATGAAATACACAAAAGAGGGATTGAAAAATAGGACATTCTAGTTATTGACCTTGATTTCTCGCTTTTTCGTTGGTTGAGTGCCAAATCAAAATGCCTGCAGTGCCAAATCAAAATACCTACCACTGCAGCACTACATGCTGTGTGTTTTTAAGTGTACGTGGTTTGCAGCTACCTGGTACGGCGGTGCCCTGGCTGCGTGCTGTAGACCTGCACCTCCTCTATGGCTGCACTGCCTGAGTGCAGTGTTGCCCTTTTTCGGCGAACCACACCCACTTGAAGCCTGGGTGCTACCAAGCCACGCATCCATGTGCAGCGCCCTGCGCTAGCCCTAGTGAGGTTGTGTCATTGTGTGTCGTTGCAACAGTTGCCTACTCATGTCACTGGTGGTGGAGAAGAGCCACCAGCCCACCACCGGGTTCCTGCAGGAGCAGGATTGGAGATTTGGAGGGAAGGCAAGTGTTGCTAGTGTCAGGATCTGAACGGGGAACGAATGGGGAGAGGGCAGAGTGAAGTGGCTAGGATGCAGTTTCACCAGTCATCAACTTCCACATCATCAACCAAATAATATTCATCAGTCATCATCTTTCGGGTTTTCAAGTTCTTCAGTCATCCGACTTCCAGCACTAGCAGATACTGACCGCCTCCAAGCACAGGTTGTATCATTATCTGTCACATCGCCATGGGCTGCCCTAGGAAAATTAGGGCCTCGAAGCATTTGGTATGCACCAACAGCTTCATTAACTTGTTACCATGTAATGGTAAGTCCGCTACGTTCAGCATCCACATCAACACATTCATTGTTCCAATCAAAATCATCCAAACACAAAGGATCAAAGCTGCCTGCTTCTTTCTCATGACCCTTTTTGAAACCTCATTGCCATCATTCAGTTGTACAGAACATAGACCAAACCATTCAGCCTCTTGAGCTATAACCTGTTTCTTTTCTTAGTATGAATCTACAATGGAAAAATGTAAACAAAAGAATTTTTCAGCAAGCATAGATAGATTCGATTTAGTTCTTGAACTCAAATGATTGACAATATTAGTTAGTTACATGCAAACTCAAATATGCTCCAGTTGTGCTCACAGCCCAAAGTTGAGACAGAAAGCTCAACACGTTTTGCAAATCTTTGGAGCTCTACGGCTTTGCCACCATATCAATGCCGCCATTGATAAGATCAAATCGCCACAAAACAGTTTTATGTTAGAAATTTGGAAAAAATAATCAGAAATTCAGATTGTATCTCAAGAACTGAACATAACTTCCAAGGTGACCTGGTTTTGAGGTTGTTGATTGCAATTTTGTTTCTGAAACTAACCCTTAGGTCCTCATATTCCAAACTCCAAAGCTAGGTCATCAATCTTGTTTTGAAGATCATCATTAGGCACCATTTTTTTTCCAAGAACCTCAGTGAATGAAGACCTTAGCTTACCAGTCTGAACATCATGTCTTCAGCTCAAAATGCTTGTTTCGATTCAAATACAGTTCTGCCCCATATAGTTTTTGGTCGATTTGGTCATTCCAATGCCGGTGAGTAATGACCAAGCAAGTCTTCCTTTGTCCTAGTAGGTAGATTTTCAGTGCACCATGCGTCCATATCTACACACCTTTAGCTAAGGAACAAGCAAACTCGGCACCTGGATGGATGGCAACGTCGAGGTCAACCTAGTCCCCATTTCCCAAAATGTAGCTCAAGAAAAGATCTTTTATGATATTTAGAAAAGAGTGGTCAACTTTTTATAGGCAAAGAGTATGTTACTTGTGCACACAACTTTATAGTAAAACTGTAAAAGGGCAGCAACTTAGGTTAAAGTTGCTAACTAATGCATGAGAAAAACACTTCTTTACTTTTTACTGATATCATAACCATGAATATCCAGATTATGTAGTATGTTCTTGTGCACACAACTTTTTATAGTAAAAGGGCAGCAACTTAGGTTAAAGTTGCTAACTAATGCATGAGAAAAAAACACTTCTTTACTTTTTACTGATATCATAAATTAGCATGAATATCCAGATTATGTATTTATTTGTATATGTAAGGGTATGTTTGGATGGCTTTCCAACCTCACCATGCTGCAAGTGCAGCCACCAAATCTCTGGTGAGCAAAAGATTTGCAAAACTTTTATGAATGTGGCAGTTGTAAACAACTACACCCTCCTGTCACAAAAACATGTCGTTTAGGACAAGATGGCCAAACCTTAAAAACTACAAATATCAATAACTTTTAGGTTATTTAGTTCAGAAACATGGAAGTTATTTACGTAGAGTTACATTCACATATACTCACAAAATTTCATAAATTTGAAATTTTTAAGAGCCTACCCCAACTTGCTTGGGACTGAAAGGCTATGTTGTTGTTGTCGTTGTTGTTGTTGTGAAATATTTTAAGAATACATTCTAGAAGAAATTAGTGGTCAAAGATCATGCAAAGTCAACCGGAGGGAGTACAAAGATGCATAACAGAGTAGTACGGCACGCCAAAGATGCAGCCACAAATCAAACAGCGTCCTAAGCAAGTGCGGTGCGCCAAACTTGTGGCACGGCGAGTTGCGACAATTAACAACACACCCTTAGTAATGTGAATTGTGTTTTCTACTTTAAAAGCATGAGTCTTCAACTAATACTTTGAAGGGAGCATATCCCATGAAAACCAGAGTGCTGGAAGTTTGAAACCCCCATCAAAAAATCGTATCTTCAAGTTTCTGAAAATACTGAAAACTCACTATCATTAAAAACTCGCGTTATATTACCACATCACACAAAATTCAACTTTCACGACCAAACTTCATCAATTTTGTGAGATACAAAAGGGAAAAACTGTCAGACACATGCACATATTTTGCCCTTTTGCCCTTCTAAACCCTGGATTTGTCATTTTTGTATCTCTCAAATGATGTGGAGTTTGGCCTTGAAATTTTGCATGGTATCATATAATAACCTCATCTGAAAATGGCAAGTGTTCCAATAATTTTGAGAACTTCTAGAAATGTGTTTGGATGGATTTTCATGTTACCAGTCAGCCAATTGTGGTTTATGAGGTCACTTGCTTGAAGTATCAACGAGTTGACTCTCAAATTATCAAGTCATTGTATTGAAGTAGCAATAAGATGACAACGAAGTTGTATCTGAGCATTGATTGCGTATTCATGTGTGAATTGATCATCATGCACTTACATTGCCAATAGTCAAAATACAGTGCAAATAGCAACCCATTGCCTTCATAATAGAAACATCATAACAATGCAATTTTCAATGTCATGGAAAGCTGTCCTAATTGGGACAGTTGAATACATAAAGGTTAATTGCAGTAAATATGTCCTAATTGGGACAGTTGAATAGATCGGGTGAATTGCAGTAAGTACGTCCTAATTGGGACAGTTGAATAGATCGAGGTGAATTGCATATAACAAAAGTGCATACAGATGACCACAATGATAGATTCCATATAAGAAGACACGGTAACCATTTTGTTTAATCATGGAAGCAAGCAAACTCTTGAGAAATAATAACTACAAGGCTAACAAAACGATGAGAGTGTGCACATACTACTTTCTGGTAGGGATTAGAAAGGTCGGCCTGATTTTCTTTTGCCAAAGATCACCTCCCACACCACTGGTGAGAATGGGCCTTTCTTGTCCAGGTGCTCCCTGATTGACTTCTCATCAATAGCAAAGTTCCTGTCCTGGAAGCTCCTCACAAGCTTTTCACCATCATCCACCCCTTTTGTCTTGCACACTGCATCAAGCAAGCCTACAAACGTCTCAGCATTCGGCGCAAGCCCAGCCTCAAACATCTCCACACAGAACCCAACAGCATCATCCAGCCTGCCCCCCTTGTACAACCCCTGTATCAGGAGCCAGTAGCTGAATGCGTTTGGGATGACTCCATTCCCTTGCATCTTCCTGAAAATCCTCACAGCGTCATCTAGCTTGGCCGCCTTGCAGAATGCCTCGACGACAGCTGTGTAGATGACCACCTCCGGGATGGCTCCCTTCTCTCGCATCAGTCCGAACAGCTTCATGGCGTCCTGCACCAGGCCGTTCTTGCACAGCCCGTCGAGCATGTCCACGGCGTTTGGGATCAGCCCGGTCTCCTTCATCCTTCGGAAGATCTCGTCCACATCCACCGGCTGCGCGGACGCAGGCTCGTCCTCAGGCTGCCGCCGCTCATCGCCGCCTCCCGTAGCGGCGGCGGCGGCGGCGGCGGAGGGACCATCGCCCAGTTTAAGCTTCGCCAGCAGCGTCTCCCCAACGACCTTCTGGGCGCTTCGCTCGGGCTGCTGCTGCTGCTGCTTCCCAGCGGAGGCGTCGGATAATCCCCTGCCACGCCTCTGCGGCGGGGGAAGGGGGTTGTTCTCGGGGTCGGCGCCGAAGTTGAGGGTGCGGAGGAACGCCTCGTCCTCTTCCTCCTGCCGTGCCTCGCGAATCACCCGCCGGCGCCGGTCGCCGGTGGAGTAGAGGCGCTGGAGCCCCCCAGCGCCACCTAGAAGGAGGAGGCGGCGGAGGGCGCCTGATCTCACCGGAATCTGCAGACTCATCTCAGTTCCTCTGGCTCTCCTCTCTAATCTGGGGTCGTGGCGGCGGAGCACGCGAAAGGCGTAAGAGACTAGCACTCAGTGATGGAGACAATCGGAATTTTGCTGGAAGTGGGCTTCGCCCAAAAGCCATCAATTTTGTGGGCTTCGTTGAAATGCACTTATGAAACGAGTCCAACACGCTATAATGTTATTTTGAGTTTTAAGTCTACTTTAAAAAAAATTCAGCCAAAATTTTAGCCTTCAGTGACCATTTTGCCCCTGAGCTCGTTGAATTGGTGGGGGAAAGCGAGCAGAGAGAGAAGTGCGGGCGGTGGTGCTGCTCGTCGCCAGGCACAGAGAGAGACGGTGGGAGACAGAGAGGGCTTGAGCGGTGGAGCTGCTCACCGCTGAGCAGAGCACCTGGGCGAGCGCCCGGTCGCTGGGAGCACGCGGCTCCTGTTGCTCGGCCTCCCACGACGAACAAGTAGGAAGAAACGAAGAACTAGAAATCTAGAACAGGAAACCGGCAGCCACAAAATCAACGAAAAACTAGACCAAATCAAAACAATTCGCGACCAAACTTTTCGCAGGCCATCACAAGGGAGTTGGTGAGCATACTCTAAGAGATCATCGCCCAATTTCATCAACCCGTTGTGGATTTCCCGTTAGAACACAAAGATATTTTTCCCAAGGAGAATATTCGTTGCAAGAGCGGTACAGCGGTGTAACTTGGTAAAGGTACTTGGTCAACAGGGGCCCTCGGTTTTGTCGTGGCACGAAAAGCTATTGACCAGGCGACTATTACCAACTTACACGCAATGAAGGCAATGGGGTCATAGACCATAGAATCAGAGGAGTATTGCAAGGAAAGATTTAGACAATAAGGGTTCCTTTCGCAATAAGGGACAAGGAAATCAAATCTCACAACGGATTTAATTTAAGTAGATTCAAATGTTCTATGGGAACATCCACAATTAGTTGATACAATGTCCTCTATTATCTAATCCTGATTGTTCTGCTTGCATCGGAATGGTTGCTTCTCTCGTAATTGCTGGACGTCATCTCAAGAACCCTAAGCAAGTCTAACAGAACCTAAGGGTAAACTGACGTATCAAACACAACGGAATAAACAACATGCATGTTCCAATGCCCTTATACTAGTACAATGTACAAGCACTTACTCTCCCACTTTTGACACATTGCGTGCCTCCTACGACCAGACAATTCTAACAACTACGGGCGGAATACAATGGGAGGATTACACACTGGAGGATAGCGACAAAAGGCACTTCTAACTACGGTTACATCTCCCTTAGGACAACTA
This sequence comes from Miscanthus floridulus, assembly GCF_019320115.1. Taxonomy (NCBI): domain Eukaryota; kingdom Viridiplantae; phylum Streptophyta; class Magnoliopsida; order Poales; family Poaceae; genus Miscanthus; species Miscanthus floridulus. The sequence goes on from NC_089584.1 coordinate 65,866,867, forward strand.
ATCTACTTCGTTGGACCACGCAGCTTCATCCTTGGGCTCGATGGATTCTTCTATTGCTCGGCTATGGATCTACCTCCTCTCTTGGCAGTGGCTGAGTGAGGGGAAGCAAGGACTCTCCTAAAACCTCTGCGGGTGAGGGTATTGCAACACCGATTCTTCATCTTTCTAGCGGGTGGACAGGGATTCCCTCCAAGATCAATGGATCTTGCCTTTCTGCGGCCAGCATCCTATGCTTAGCCCTAGTGACAAGGTAGGTCTCCTCCAGCTGATGGGCATGCCAATCTTTGGCCTCCTTTAGGGCTTCTGACATGGTAGTTTTATGACTCTCTGCGGCTGCCACACCGGCATGTGCTTCAGCGAGTTGCACCTACAACATCCTAGAGAAGATCTCAGCTTCCTCGGCATGGCAGAGACACTTCCTTAGCTCTGAGGCCTGCCGATCATACTGCTCATCCAGAGTAAGCAAGTACGTGGTTAACTGCACCATGGTTGGACTGTCTTCTTGCGCATCCCACCCTTGCAAAGCCTCCATGCGAGTCCTCCATACCCATCGATTCTTGTCCATGGGTGGAAAGAACCTCATGGGGGTATGAGCAATGGGCTCTTCATAGATCTAGCAAAGATGCCGCAAGGCTTTGTGGGCCACAACTTGGTAGGTGTCGATGAAGCGAAACCCGGTTGCGGTCACATTCCAGACCTCTGTGATGTTGGGGAACTCCTCACTCTTCCCAATATAGATGGTAACTTCACACCGCTCAGTGCCATGCTTCTCATATTCACGGCCCTCATACTCGGGACAATCTCTAACTCTGAGCTTTTGTAGGGTGACATACAGGATTTTGGGGAAGCCTTCAGCGTTTAGGCAGTAACTGCTAACCTAGGCTTCTGCCATCCTGGTGGGTGGTTGCATGGGAGTATTGAGCGAAAAGCTTGCTCAAGAGGAAGGGCTAGGTGAGCTGGAGTGCACCGAGTGGTGGTACTAATTATTGTTGATATCTTATTGCCATTGACTAATATTTGTCTAAATAATGATATTCATCCTAAATGATAACCGATTTTTCTTACACAACCCCATGAGCTTTAACTGATTTATTCTTATGAATATGCTGGAATTGACTCTTTAGTCGATCTTCTTTCATATTGGCTCTCAGAGCAACACATTCGGGATTGTCTAGCAACACCGGCACGTTCCGCCTTAAATTACTGATTACCTTTCTCTCCTTGTCAATTGTAGGGTCAAATTGACTGGCACGTCTCAAGAGGAGTACGCAGGATCGACCACCCCTGCGTTGAAGCCAGGTGGATCTATAGCTCCATCGAGCAGACCCTTCTAGCTTACTCGTGTGCCCTCGGCATGGGATGAAATTTTGTGCCGACACACGTTCTAGCACACCTGGTGGGACCCCACAATCATCATGACGGTTTACAACAACAATGACATCGTTATGGTACATTATGAAGACTTACCTGATGGAGATAAAGATGTCATCAGCAAAGCTACAGAAGAATTTTAGAACAAGTGTTTATTGTCCTACACCAAAATACGTAACAACATAATTGTTTAGAAATATCCACTACCAAGAGTTCGATTGCACGGGCAGTCAGATGCAGATGAAGCTGAAGACAGACGTTTCTTCACGAAAGCTATAAACAAATCTGTTCGTGATGCCATACCAAGGCATAATGAAGCTTTCTTGGACACATTCCACAACGCCATGAAAGAGATGTTTCATGGGTTTCCAGTTGGTCAGGTTAGGTCGGCTTATTACAACATTCCACATCCATCGATCTAAGGAACTAATCAAGTCGATACTAGCCATCAAGAAATAGCACCAGCTGGTAATGATGATGTCTAGGCAATTCAGAGTTCATCTAAACAAGCTCAAGGTACTACTACGAATCAGACACAATACAATCCTAGATCATCAGTGCAGCACATGCAACAGCCGATGGGGCAAGGTTAGAACCAGGTGATTAATTTTGGCACATTGGGTCACATACTGTCGTCGGCTCAAAAAATAGCACCATCAATTCAAAGGATCCATAGAGATATAGATCCTCATGTCTATAATTAGAGACTTTAAGCAGAAAACTAGCAAAGGACCTAGCAGATAGAGATTCCACAGGGGTATCATTATGGCACAGATTATAACACCCTTCACATGATTCTGAATTCTGGGTATCAAGGCACACGGGATTTCAATCCACAGATGGGTCAGCAGGTGCAGAGAAATCCAAATTCATATGCTGATGAGTTGTTGCTAAAGGTGACCGAGATGATGAAGAACCAGTTCAGTCTGAAGCCAAAAGGGCTGACCTTTTCATACAAACGCCCTTATCCAGAATGGTATGGTTTGGTCACTCTTCCTGCAAATTATAGGCTTCTAGAGTGTGCTAAGTTCACTGGCTAAGACAGCACAAGCACAATAGAACATGTTAGTTGGTATCTTACACAGTTGGACGAAGCATCCATTGAAGAGGCCCATCGAGTTCATTTCTTCTCCTTGTCCCTGTCAGGGCCTGCCTTAACTTGGTTTTCATCACTGCCAGTCAACTCTATTGCCAACTAGGCTGACCTCAAGAAGAAATTTCATACATATTTTTATACTAGGACTGGAGAAAAGAAGATTACTGATTTAACAACTATAAGGTAGAAAGCTAACGAATCGGGCACTCAGTTTCTTCAGAGGTTCCGTGAGACTAGGAATTTGTGCTTCTTATTAAACTTGGCTGATGATCAACTAGCTGCTTTGGCTGTTCAAGGAATGCTACCAATATAGAAAGAAAAGCTGCTAGGACAAGAATTTGACAACCTGGGTCAATTGGCTCAATGAGTGGCAGCGATCAATAGCCAATTCCAGAGTATGCACAGAGATACCCGATTCTAGAAGAGTACCACAGTGGCCGAAGCTTATAATCCATACTCAGTCGATGATGGCTATGAAGATGAAGAAGAAGAGATTGCTGCGGCTAAATGGAATTGGGGCAAAAAGACAATAATGGTACTAAATCCTTGGGGAAGAGGAGTCGAGGAGAGCTATTGTGGCAAAACCTCCTAAGAAATCGGGCCCACGTGTACCTATCGTTGTCTTGACAGACCTCGGATAGCGAACACGAGTTCCCAACAACTCAACAGGTCTATCGGGTGTCCTCGGGAAACCCGAATCATCCACAATTCTCTTTTCAAACAGGATCCCAATCACAGACATTGCAGATTACAACAGTTTATTTAAATATATATACTAGAGTAAAAGATAGCGGAAGTCTTAAGATAACATAGTTACAAACCAGTTGTTTTTAAACTTACAATACCATAAGTGTCATACAACCATAGTAGCGGGATAATATTACATTAACTTTATTTATCAAACAAACTAGTGCCTTGTCCAAAGGCCATTCATCACTCCTCATCGTCATTGACTTCAAACACAGACATGCAGCAGGGACCAAAACAAGCCTGCGCATGCGACTCACCTGCAACAAGGGTTAACAAACCCTGAGTACAAAGGTACTCAACAAGACTAACCCGACATAACAGGATGTAAGACTTTAGAGATGCAGGGGTTTGGGGCAAGGTAAGGGTGTAGCAAGTTTCAAAAGTTCTTTGCCAAAAGCTTACTATTCTTCATTCTATTTTCAAGTTTTACCACTAAGTCCTTTTTGTTCATTATCTCAACTAAATATACATTTCCCATATTCCATTCCTTCTCATTCCATTCTTTTTCTCATATTTTAGTAATTCACCAGTCCTGCATTGCTTCTGTAATGAATCGAGTCTCCATATCCGCGGAGCACCGGCAATTCGAATTGATTCAAGTCCCAGCTGGGGATTCCTTATCACACGACATATGTAGAACTTAATCTTGCATATATCAACCTCGCTACCGGATCCTCCTATACTAAGCCGTCTCCACGCCACCCGAGAGCACAGCACACCTCAAATCCGGCCACATTCCAGCCACGAGGGTACACGCTACTCCCGCCATCTCTCCACTCCCAGTGCGTGGGCATTCGTCTTAGTACCGGATTAACTGAAGTAGGCTTACCGGAGTATGTGACCAGTACTACAAAGTGTCTCGTTCAGAAGATCCACAATGAGTGGCCTTTAAGCGACATAGTCGGCAACATTACCCAAAATTCAAGATAAGTCACCCGACTAGTCTCTAGTTCATTCAACCTTCTTTCTTTCTTTGGCCAGTATGCCATCTTTGATTGTATCAAAATGTTTACTTTGAAAGCCTATCATAAAGCATACTAAGCATTCTACGCCTTTGTAAATGAAAACATCTTCAAGGATGATAAACAATTATCAAGGTAGGCAATGCATCAAGTAGGAAACATTTGAATAAATCAACTTAATGCAGTAAGTAACATAGGTGATAAACTTTTCAAAGTAACAAGGTAATGGCTTAATGCATAAACCGGGGCTTGCCTTCGTTGACGATCTCAGGTTCCGGATCAGTACCACAATTATCAAATCCCGTGACAACCGGGGATTCTTCCAAAACTTGCTCAACTAGAATTGTTTCATTGTCGGGTTCTACACGAAATGATAACATATGCTTTAACATGATGATAAGGTAAACATGATGCTTTAACGGTACATGAAATGTAAAAACACCCGCAAATGATTTTATTTCACGGTACAGTTGCAAGCCAACAAAACCAACTTGCAATCCTACCATCAAGAACCACACATGTGAATTGACCAAATGGATCTTGAAACCCTACTAGTCACAAAACATGACCAAAACAAGATCCAACACTAATCAAACACTTAGGGTTTGCTTTTATTTATTTTTGAATTAATTTGGAAATAAGCCCAAAAATGAACTTGTTCCAAATGACCTCAAAATTTTATGTAAGCTTCCTCATGACAAATTAGTGTACCAAAACAAATTTCATAATTTTTGGAGTTATACAGTGGCCTACAAAAATCATGGAAATTGCATTTATTAATTAATGGACTGAATATTTGAACATTAAAAATTTATTCAAATTTCAAGTTTCAAATTTTTAAATCATACTAGAACATGTACAGAAGCTACACACAAAATTTTAGAATTTTTAGAGCTATCATGAATTTCCTACAAATTCCCAAAGTTTTAGCACTATTCACAAATTCAGAAAATAAAAATCATCACTGTTCTTCTTCCTCACTCGCACTGACAGCCAGGCCCCACTGTCAGTGACTCAAAGCAAACGCACGGTGGCGTGGTCAGTTCTGATCGGCAAAACGCGCCGGCGGTGCTTCTCCGGTGAGATGGACTGCACCAACGTGATCTACACCATGTCGCGAATCTAACCCAACCCTCAGAACAGCAATAGGCACACCAGATGGAACCCTACGCCGGCCATGGCGGCTCGGACCCGACGGTGGTCGAATTTTGCGAGCGCAGCGAGATCGTCGGCGGCGAGCAGAGGCAGGAAAAGAAGAGAGGGACGACGATGGTACGGCTATTTATAGCCGGGGAAAACTCGTCTGGCTTCGACAGCACACGACGAAGACGCCACGGCGATGAAGACATGCCAGGGCGCGAGGAAGCGGCGCAAAACGCTCGGCGGTGGCAGAGGCGTGGCGCCGGCGGAAAGCGGTGATGTAAATCTTAATTTTTGAATTATTTACAGAACTGCCACTGAGTCTATTTTTCAAATTACTCCCAAATTTTCTAAAGAAGTTGAAAATCTCCAAAAATGAAAGTTGTTCAATTTTTCAAACTCTACAACTTTGCTTCTAGAAATATTTTCAAATTCTATCTCCATTTTGAAATTTGAATTTGGGGTGCATTTGAGCATTTGAATCATTTCAAAATTACTCCAAACTTTATATGTAAACTTGAAAAACTTTGAATACCAAAGTTGATCTACATAAAATAATCTCCAACTTTGCTTTTTGCCTCAACCCCAAATTCCTCATGGATTTTGAATTAGTCAAAAGGGGCAAAAAGGACTTTTATAATTTGAATATGAATTCAAATTTGATTTGTCTTCCTTTTACTTAAATTTTGATTTTTGACCAGTAACATGGCCCATTAGGGTTATTTGAGTCAAATGACACATGGCCTCACATGATCACATGAAATTTGACCCTTGTGGTCATGATCTTTATTTAGGGTTTTGAATCACATCACATGAAATAACAACATTATGAAATAAAACTTATTTAGTGAATGCATTCAAAATTTTCTACTTTAGGAATGCTTTGCAATGCATATGATGACATGTCAAATTTTAGTGTTAGGTCAAAACACCAGAGGTGTTACAGCTATGACTTTGACGTCACAAAATCAGACAAGCTCTTCGATTTCTTGCTTGAGAAGGGACAGATCAAGCTGCCTGATAATCATGTTATGTTGCGCCCTGATCAGTTGAAGAATAATAAGTTCTGCAAGTTCCATAATGCTACTTCTCATTCCACTAATGAATGCAGAATTTTCTGGTAGCATATACAAAGGGCTATTCAGCAAGGAAGACTTAAATTTGATACACCTTGGAAAATGAAAGTTGATGATAATCCTTTCCCAGGAGATCAAAACATGGTCGATGCTAGGCTGCTTAGAGAAAAGACTAAGGTCCTAACATCAACCAAATCAAGAGAAGCTGGAACAGTCGATCCTGAGAGGCAAATATCAGCCGACGAATGCAGGAAAATTAAAAGACGTCGTGACAAGCAAAAGAGCCGATATAAGCAGGGAGAAATGTCAAAAGAAGGGGCGACAAAGCCGTGGGTTACGTCTCAAATTCTATTGAATAAATGGTGGCAGCAGAAGGAAAATGATTATCAGCATTGGTTAGAAAAGCAAGAATACCGGCGTCAACAGGAAAAAGAGAGGTATGAAAGAAAGCAAGCTAAATTGCATTGGAATTGTCCTTTCTTCAGACATTGCTGGAACAAAGATTTGAAGTTGCCTACCAGGAATAGCTGTCCAGAATACAGTGATCAATATTGGGAGTTTAGGCAATCTCAAGTCAACCGCCGGTCTATCCATGCTCAAGATGCGTATTATCATAATAACATGGATCGACGCTTAAAAAATGGAAATGTTCATAATCGGCTTCAAAAAAGAGTTATTGATCAAGACTGGGCTGATTATGAAGAAGAAAGTAATGAGAGAAAATATGTTTGGCAGGAAGGCCAATGGTTTCCAGGAGGTTTGACAAGAAGCCAGAAGAGAATGGTGCAACGCCTAAGGAAAAGAGAGTTGGAATAGGCTCAGGCATTCGAAAAACCTCAAGTATGGCGTGCTAAACAGACAGCCGATAGAAAGCAACCATCGGCTAATATTCAAATGGCTTTTCTATTACCATCAAAGTTTAGAGCTCCGGCAGATCAAGAAGTTTATTTGGATTTCGATGAATTAGAGTATGAGGAGATAGTTGCCAAGTTGACGGTTATATAACAAGCAATATTTGATAAACCAGTCAAGTATCGGCACTTAAAAGCTTTATATGTAAAAGGTTTGGTTGATGGGAAGCCGACAAACAAGATGTTGGTAGACGGAGGTGCTTCTGTCAATCTCATGCCTTACACCACTTTTTATAACCATGGCAAGGGACCAGGAGATCTGATTGAGACCGACATGATACTTAAAGACTTTGGGGGTAATGCGTCTAAGACTCGGGGGCAATGAACGTTGAACTAACAATCGGGAGTAAGACCCTACTCACCACATTCTTCGTCATCGATGGAAAAGGGTCGTATAGTTTGCTCCTTGGTCGTGATTGGATTCATGCGAACTGTTGTGTACCATCGACCATGCATCAGTGTTTGATTCAATGGCATGGAGATGATGTTGAGCTGGTTCGCGCTGATGAGTCTATGAGTATCGCAAGAGCTGATCCAGTCTTTTGGGAACTAGGAGACTTCGAATGCTTTTCTGGCAAGTCATGGGAAGGATGTTTCATTAGAATCAATGATGAAAGCCAACAGCCGATCCAAGCAGTCAGGTTTGAAAATTTGTTTTAATGGATAATCCATTATATGGTACAGATGGCAAACTAGGACATGGTTTCACGTCGGTCGATGAATTAGAAGAAATAGATATTGGTTCTAGAGATAGACCTAGGCCGACGTATGTAAGTGCTAAGTTGGATCCTGAGTATAAATGAGAGTTAGTTGATTTGTTAAAGGAATTTAAAGACTATTTTGCTTGGGAGTACTATGAGATGCCTAGTCTAGACTAGTCAATTGTCGAACATCGGTTGCCAATCAAACCTAGATATCGGCCGTTCAAATAGGCTCCAAGGAGATTCAACCCGGACGTGCTTGATGATATAAAAAAGGAGACTGAAAGTGTCGGTGCAGAATGTGACCAACTAGTGAATATTTATAGTTTTGCTATACGTTGCGATCAGAGGTGGCCTAGCACTCAATGACATAGGATTTATACTAGTTTAGGCAACGTGCCCTACGTCCAGTCGGGGTCGGTCGGTGACTTTATTCCTGAGCCCAGGTGCTTGAAGTTTGCAGTGGGGTTACAAACGAGAAGGAAAAAGATGGGGTTTACAAGAGGTCCAGTCGGCTTCGACCAAAAGGGCCGAGAGTGATAGGAATTTTGCTATGAGCTAGGAGTTCAAGCGTGTGCTTGCGGTCGGAACTTGGTGGTTCTGTGGTTGTGAGCTATCGATCAAAGGAACTCTGGCCTACTGGAATCGGTCTTCGATCATTCGGTCCCCTCTGTTGGAGGAAGTCCATCCCCTTTTATATATGAAGGGGATGGCTTTACAGGTAAGAAGGAGAGGGTACAAATGTTTTTAAGCCTTGTTGCCCACGCTGATGAGGATTGGATAGTGGTAGGCCCCCACGACGCTATTGATGTCACTGTAGAATGTCAGGTGCACGTGGGAGATGGTGCTGTCTTCTTCTGGAAGGGTTGACGTCAGTACCTGGAAAAAACTGTTTGATACCTAGAGGTATGTGAGGAGCCTTGCTATGTTCACCCGGTACGGTGAATCCTGGTGCCCATACCGCTATCGATGTCTAGGGACACGTGGTTGTTTTTACCGTATGGGAGTTTTAGCGGCCCCTATAATACTGTAGTGGGAGACGTCGGCGCCTACAATACTGTTTGTGTCTGGGTGGCCACAGAGTGCTGTTCCGTGCAGGGTATGGTCCCTGGTATTGTAACACCCTAGGTGTTAGGCTTGCATAATTGCACTTGCATTTCATGGACATGAGCATCATTCATCCATTCATGAGCTTATATCACATGAAACATGTTTTCGAAACATTGCAACATATTGTATATTTCATGTGTATTGTTTTCATGAAATGAGTAGGGTGCAACACCCAAGTGCAACATGTGTAACTCACTTAGTGAAACATAGCTAGTTGTACTATGCAACAGGATCATGAAACATGTGAAACATGACTAGGAAACAAATGCAACATTTCTTTGGTTTTTCATTGTTTCAGTACGTGCAGTGCTTGATTCTTGTGTGACAAATGTGTGGTGTGGCTAATAATTCTCTTAAACAACTTAGTGATACTTAGAATGTCATTAGGAACAATGTTTATGTGGATCATTTTGCCTAATTAGGTTTCCAAGTCATGGTTTGACCATTATGGACCCCTAGAGCTCCTGAGTTTGACTGTTTAAAAAGTGTAGCTTAGAGTGTTCGCATGTCTGAGCAACCTAAAGCAAAGTTGTAGAAAATTTTATAAGGAACAAACTTTGTTTAGGAGCCAACTCATGAAAATGTGTAGAACATGTTCAATTGGGCCCACAAGATAGAAACCAGGGCTGATTCTACACTTAGAATTTTTCTAAGTGTTTAATGCATTTCCAGTTTTGCAGGCTCGACTTTGGCTTGATTTTACGCTCTATCCATTGCGAATTAGACTTTGATCTCTAAAGGAGTTTGGTAGCTGGTACATAGTACTTCAACTTTTGTTTAGGAGGTTTGCACTAATGACCAAAGGATTTGGAAATCAATCAGCTGCAAATCGCGCTGTCAGACGTTGGTGAAGCGACTGAATCGCAGCTACAGTGCTTCGGCTGTTCAAGTCGTGGCCGACCGCCGTCTGGCCGAGCGCGCCAAGTGGAGGCCGTACGCCGGTGTTGGCCCCACAGGTCAGGCCATCGTGGACACGATGATGCCACGCGCCTGCTGGCTAGCCTATTTGCTTCGCCCGCGCCGCGTCTCGCCTCGCCCGTTCGCTAGAACCGAGCGCAGCGCCTCCGCCGTTGCCGAGCAAGCTGCGCCGTCGCCCAGCTCTTTCGCCGCCGTGAAAACTCCACTTCTAGCTAGCCCATGACTCCATCTTCTTCCTCTAGAGCTCGTCCACCTCACCACTGAGCCAGAGAGTCGAGGTAGCCGCCGTTCTTCTTCTTCTCCGCAGCGCTCCTCCATTGCCGTCGGAGTCGGAGGTGAGCCCGCCGTGGCCAACCACCACCGGAGCTCTCTCCCTCCTTTCTCTCCCTTCCCTTAGTTTCCCTGCAAACTCCTAATGCTCACGCCAGGCTTAGGTCGGACCACCATGGCCTGAGTTGGCCGGCGTACCTCGCGCAGCGCCGCCGCAACCACCATTGCCGCCGGCGACCTCCTCCTCTATAGCTTGGGGGTCCATTTTCTACTCCCGTCGGTGCGGAACAACGTGCTGAGCACGTTGGTGCCACCCCCTTCACTGGACTCCTCACCGTCGTCGAGCGGTGGCCGGTCAACGACCTCCCCTGCTTCGGCTACGACTGGCCGGTGGGTCCATTGACCCCGCGGGACCCGCCTGTTAATAGCTCATAGAATTTTTGAATTGATTTTAAATGCAGTTTTGTTATGCTATTTTGTGATTTTTGTATCTCCAAAGTGGTAGATCCAAATGGAGTGATGCAAATTTTGGTAGAATCACAATGAAGTGTAGTATTTAAGAAAAATAGGACATGAGCACATGTTGTAGAAATTTTTGATGAATTAAATAGGAACTTGAAAGGTGTTTTTAAATGCATGCAAACTTGTTTAAATTATATCTTGAGTTTCTGTGATCCAAAAATTATGAAATTTTGTGGGTAAGCTATTCTTGCTTAGTAGAAGCTCTGGTAAAAATTTGAGAGCCATTGCATGTATGGTTTTTGAGTTATAGATTTTTATTTTACCATTGGTTGATACTTGTGTGAATTTTTTATAAATTATCTAGGAATCCTATGACCCTAAAATTTGGTGGGTAGCATCCTAGTACCTTAAGTATACTAGGAAAAATATGAAATCTGTTGCTTGACACTTTTCACTAAGGTTTCCTATTTATGCCATTTTAAGCCTTTATGCCTTGTCATTTTTGTGTAGGATGAGATACTTGTTCAATTGATGTGAAATTTATGTAGTAGCCTATTGGAGACATATATAAGCTACTGTAATTTTTGTGGTATGTTATGTACACTTTGGATATGTGTTTATTATTTAACCTAAGTCTCTAAATAAATTATTAAAGGCATGAGAATAATTTATTTAGGAATGGACACTATGTTTTCTGGTGTTCTTTCAACATGTATGATGAGTTAGTAAAGTCGGTCTTGTCTGTTTGTATGTTTACAATGTAAGTTAATAATTATTTCTTGCGTTGTGTCTTTCTGGACAATTCTAGGAACTTTATAAAGTTTCCCATGATAAATTGGTTTGCTGGGAAAGTGGTCAATAACAAAGTTGTAGACAATTTTATAAGCTTTCTAGAAAGTCTTAAATCATGGTATTTGGATCTGTAGAACTCCAGTTATGGGTCAAACTTGTAGCTGTTGTTTGTAGCCTGAAAACTGTTGAGTGCAGTGACTGACTTGTTTGATTTATATGAGTTGATGTGATGATTTAGATGCTAGGCTAATTAAGATAAATTGTTAGTTGCAGATGCTAGACCTCTTACCGAAGATGAACAACTTTATCTTAGGTTATTAGAACTTGGTGAGTGTGCCGTTCTTGTTTTCTAAAAGAGATATGCACCTACTCGGTAAAAATCAATGTTAATCTTGCATCATTATGTCTTTCATGCATCCATTCATACATGGCTATACATTTCATCATCATCTTCCGTCTCTTGTGCATGCATGATTCTTATACTATGCATATGCATGCAATAGGTGTTCCGGAGGGAGTTATGCTTCTGGAATTCGAGCCAGTACTTCCGGAGGAGCCGCAGCAAGCTCTAGAGCAGGAGGTGCAGGCCCCCGAAGGAGTCAACGAAGAAGTTCTTGAGTGCCCCGATCACCAACCCTCATCTTTTCTAAAAGGCAAGCCCCGGAGCATTCTAAGTCTCCTATGTTTTAAAAATGGTTACTTTGAGTATCTTTATTTATTGATGCATTAAGTGATAGGAATTGGATGCGAACACTTGTTGCATATTATCTATTCCTTGGCCAGTATACGTACCCTAAATCCTATTTAGGTCCAGGAGCGAATCAAAGCTTAGCCATGCGTAGACCGGTAAGAGTCAGGTGATTTCCTGTCACCTGCATGTTAGGAGAATGTCTGGTCACGGTTGGCTATATTTGCTATCGTGGAGAATAACCATGTGTTAATAATGAATTGTGATCAGGCGAGATGTTGATAGAGAAGCAACAAGGCAAGGAGGTCTTGGTGTGGATCTATCCCCGTCTGTGTCGGTTAAGGACCGATTCGCTGTACGTCCTCATGTCATGTTGAACGCATGCCTATCACTTAGTTGGCCGGATAACTTATTCCGACCGCGAAGCCGAGTAGCTCAACTCAGGCCGGAAGACCGAGAAGTGAAAGTGCGCACCCTAGCGGTAGTAAGGATGTGTGGGGAGCTATTGGCGTAAGTTCGAGGTGAGATTGACCACCTAGCAGAGTGGACTCCCTGAGGGTGTGACGTTGCTCGGAGCCGCGATTCCTGAGATGTACCAAAGGTGACCTAAGGCTGCCTTCATGCGGTATGCCTGGGTTTGTGTTAGGAATACCCCTCCAGCTGGATAGGAATCGATTCGAATCGCCGTCTCTCCCGGATAGTGAGAACTTGACTGAACAGCGGCAACGTAGATGCACTTAATTGAACTTGATGGTTAAATCGATGATGATGATGATACAACATTATACCGGATATGGTTACTAATGTTTGGAGTTAATCAATTGGTTGCTCTAGTATAGGTGCTAATCTAGTTGATAGGTTAATATTGTTAACTTGCTGCTTACTCATAAATCAAATTATGCTCGCTTATCACTAAAGCTTTTATGCAAAATGGTCGTCAAGCAAGATCCACCGATAAAGCCTTGCATACTCCTTGGTGTCATTTATTTCTGGTTTACGACGGGTAAGTCTAGCTGAGTACCTTCTCGTACTCAGGGTTTATTCCCCCTTGTTGCAGATGATGTGCTCTATAACGGCTACTACAAGTATTGTCTCCACCCTGCGGGGGATGAAGACTAGATCATGGGCATGATCATCTATGTTATCTTATCTTACTGCTTTTGCTGGATATGACTATGGAACTGGCTTGTATTTGAACTGAGTGTGTGTGATGGTGTCAAACTACCTTGCTTCCGCTATTTGTGAACTTGTTTTGTAATAACTATGTGTACTCTGATGTATGAGGTACTTATGAACTACTTGTGAAATGGATGTAACATGTGGCTTGTTATGTTGAATTACTATGATCTTGGTTGTATGCAAGTTGGTTTGAAATCCTTCGTGGTTTCAGTTGACTACCGGGTTTATATGGGTTCAAGTATGACGGTTTGATCACTCTGGTGATTGCTTTCATACTTGTGCTCTTATAAATTGGTCAGTTCTGTTATAGGTATAGTGGTTTTGACTTGTGAGACTTGCCTTGCCTTTCTCCGCATGCCTTCTGGTTCCTTTTGAGCGGGCATCCCCGGTCGGATGGCTCTAGTTGGCTCTGAGTACGCTGGTCGGAGAAGAGCGGTGAGCATGTTTCCTTCGAGCCCCGGTCGGAGGGACGTAGGGTTGGAGTCAAAAGTAGGGCTCAGGGCAGGCCTTCCGATCGGAGAGGCTGTCCGGAGGTGGCTAAAGCCCGAATTGAGTGCTCCGGTCAGAGAGGTGGGCCGAAGTAGCTGATGAGCGGGCGTTGCTCTTCTTGGGCCTAGCCTTCTGGTCAGCTGCTGGACCGTTCCTTTGCCCTATTGTTTTTAGATTCTTGGGCCGAGCCTTGGCGCAGAAGCCGGTCCCCGAGGGACCCTAGGTTTATGAACCCAACAGGAGCCCCCGAGTGATTCAGGTAGAATCATCTGGGGGATTTTTGTCTTGTTGGTGGGTGCGTGTGAGCGCACCCACGGGTGTAGCCCCCAAGCCCTCGGGTGATTCGGGTAGAATCGTCTGGGGGGGTGTTTGTTTTAGCGTGCGTGTGTGCGTATTTTTTGTTTGAGACAGAATTTAACCAAGGCGTCGTTGTGCAGCCAAGGCGTTTTTCAACTTCCTGATCCCAGCGTTGATGCGCATCGTGGGTCAGGTGAGGGAGTTAGTTCAGGAGTTAGTTCGGTAGTCAGAGAGCTCACTGATCCTGGCGCTGGTGTGCGCCATGGTTTTGAAATGGTTTGTTCAGGAGAGGGATGTGACCGTGCCCGTGGGTCCTGGTGTTGCAGATCCCTGACCTCGGTGCAGCCTGGACAGCCGAGGTAGTTAGTTTAGTTAGTTTTCACGTGAGTTCAGAGTCGTGGTCCCTTGATTTTTGGAGCATACACGAGTTTGGAGTCGCGGTCCCAAGCCATAGCCGGATGTCGTAGATCCTATCGATGCGAGTTCGGGGTCGCGGTCCCTTGATTTTTTTGGAGTGTAGTCAGAAATGAAGTCCTTACGTGAGTTCAGAGTCACGATCCCAAGCCATAGCCGGATGTCGTAGATCCTATCGATGTGAGTTCGGGGTAGTGGTGCCTAGATTTCTTTGGAGTGCAGTAGGAAATGAAGCCGTTACGCGAGTTCGGAGTCGTGGTCCCAAGGTTTTTGGCATTTGAGCCCTTGATCCTTGTCGGGCCTTCGTGGGGGTCGGTGTGAGTTGTTTTTGCGTTACCCCATCCGGTTCCTCACAACCGGAGGGGCTGAGTTTCGTCGCCTGTCCCAATTGCTTAGGCTCGAAGACTAGCTCGAATGAGGCAACCACCGCTTCATGACGCAACACAGAGCGTTCTAGTGCATTTCACTGCATGTGCGATGCTTAGTTCCCGAGCCCCTGGGCGATTCTAGGACCGAATCGTTCGGGAGGCGCGGGCGTATGGAATGAAGTGCACGTATGGATGTATGAAATGATTTATAAGGAAATAGAGGGGTTCGGTTCTACTCACCTTGATGGCTAATGCAGTGGGGTTCGGAGGGCTTTAGTCAGAAATGTCCGACCGGAACCTTGATGACTGAATGACGGGGTTCGGAGAGCTTCAGTCGAAAATGTCCGATCGGGACCCATGTTCATCATTTGTGACAGAGTCGGCATGGCCTACAGGGGGCGCCCCTTCGCTTCCTTTCCTGTCATTCGGTGTCTATCCTTACCTATCATTTGGGTTCTTCTAGGTCCGGCCTGGGGAAGCGGGGAGCTGCCTACGTGTGGTGGCGCTTTGGTTCCTATGCCCGTCGTGTGGTAGTGGTTGATCGTGCGGTAGTTGTGGGCCATGGCCAGGCCACGTCCTTTCTAATCAAGAGTCGTTCCATCGGGCTGAGCACGTCTCATCGGTCAGGGCACGTCCTATCTGCATTAAATGAAAAAGAGAGAAATTCTCGCCCCGTCATTTTGGCTTCCCTGATTGATGCGTCCTTCCGTAACCGCTGCTCCCTTTTCCTTAAGTAGGAGAGGGGAGAGGGTTTTCGTTCCGTTCTTTTGCCTGTTCTTCATCTACCGCCACCTTCTCTCTTCCTTTTTGCCTTGAGCGTTCCTGAGAGCCGTGGAGGTTTCTAGGAAGGGGAGAGAGCGGGGGAGAAGAGAGGAAGTCACCGAAATGTCGGACTGGAGGTCGTCCACCATGAGGTTGTCAGTGCTGGAAGCTTTCATCACGAAGGGTTTCTACACCGTAGGTGGTGGTGCACTGGAGGGTCCCTGGGAAGGAGGAGTTTCTGGAACCTCATCCAGACGAGGTGGTTTCTTTCCTTACCTTCCATGAGCGCGGATTAGGATACCCCGCGCACTAGTTCTTGTGCGGGCTCCTCAACGAGTGGGGCTAGAGTTGCAGCACCTCAATCCGATGGGGGTGCTACACATCGCTGGTTTCATCACCGTCTGCGAGGCTTTCCTTGGGATGGAGCTGCACATGGATCTCTTCCGGCTCTTCTCTGGGAGGGCTATGATGGTGGGGAATTCGGCCGAGACCGCACCGGCGGGAGGGTTTGCCCTGCTGAAAGCTCTAGTTTGGTTTTGGTGAATTGATGAAATCCTAAGTGCTAACCTAGTTTCTCAAGTGATCATAAGATAGGTAGCACACTCCAAGTGATGAAGCAAATGAAGATCATAGCATGATGATGTTGATATCATAATGATGATCAAGTGCTTAGACTTGGAAAGAAGAAAGAGAAAAACAAAAAGCTCAAGGCAAAGGTATAAACCATAGGAGCTATTTTGTTTTAGTGATTAAGACACTTAGAGAGTGTGATCACATTTAGGTTTGATAGCCGTACTATTAAGAGGGGTGAAACTCGTATCGGAATGCGGTTATCAAAGTGCCACTAGATGCTCTAACTCATTGCATATGCATTTAGGATCTAATGGAGTGCTAACACCCTTGAAAATGTTTGTGAAAATATGCTAACACATGTGCACAAGGTGATACACTTGGTGATTGGCACATTTGAGCAAGGGTGAAGAAGATAGAGTCGAAGAAGAGTTAGTCGCGCTGGTTACAGAGTGACCGGACACGTCCGGTATGGTGACTGAACACGTCCGGTATTTTGGCGACAGACTCAGCGACCGGACACGTCCGGTAGCCACACCGGACGTGTCCAGTGTGAATCAGAAACGGCAGTATACGGAGGACAGCCGATCGGATGCTAGCAGCGTCCGGTCCAGTATCACCGGACACGTCCGGTCGAGCAAGGATGCTTACTGTACTCAACCAGACACTGAGGCTCAGCGTCCGGTCAGTTTCTAACTGACGTGTCTGGTCGGCCCTAGAGGCTTACTGGACTCGACCAGACACAGCGGCAGAGCGTCCAATCATTTGTGACTCTGCATCCGGTGTGAGCATCCGGTCATCAGCAGAAGGGGTAGCAACGGCTAAGTTCATTTGAACTGGACACATGGCAGTCTGGGGGCTACCGGACATGTCCGGTATGCCGATCAGACACGTCCGGTATTCACGACCAAAGCGTCTGGTGCTGCGTCCGGTCAGTTGGACTGCAGTGTCTGGTCAGCCTGCGTTATGCCCAGTGAAGGGGTATAACGGCTCTATTTTGTGGGGGCTTCTATTTAAGTCCCATGGCCGGCTGTAGCTCACTATCTTTGGTCATTTTCATTGACATAGCAACCTTGTGAGCTTAGCCCAAGCCCTTCCACTCATCTCCATCATTAATTCATCATCATAGTGAGATTGGGAGTGATCCAAGTGCATTGCTTGAGTGATTGTATCTAGAGGCACTTGGTGTTCGTGTTTCGCTGCGGATTTCGCTAGTTACTCTTGGTGGTTGCCACCACCTTAATGGCTTGGAGCAGTGAGGATCGTTGAGCGGAAGGTGGTGATTGTCTCCGGCTCCGATCGTGGTGATTGTGAGGGGTTCTTGACCTTTTCCCGGCGGAGAGCCAAAAGGTACTCTAATGGATTGCTCGTGGCTTGTGTGATCCTCATCTTGTGTTGGTTGTGCGGCACCCTATTGAGGGTTTGGCGTGTGAAGCCAATTAGCGCGTGAACCTCCAAGTGAGTGAATCGCCACAACGAGGGCTAGCTTGCCGGCAAGCAAGTGAACCTCGGTAAAAATCATTGTGTTCATCATTGATTCCGAGGTGATTGGTCTTCATTGTTATTCATCCTTGAGATTGATTGGTTCTTTCATCTACACGACGGTATAACCCTCTTGATCACTCTCTTTACTTTACCGCAAACTAGTTGACAAGCTCTTTATTGTAGCTAGTTGTGAGAGCTTGCTTGGTTGGTTGGTGTGGCTCTTTAGTTAGCCTTTGAGAGCACACTAACATAGCATAGTGTCATAGCTCTTGTGTGAATCAACACTATCTAAACTAGAATTGTGGTAGGTGGCTTGCATTTTGAGTAGGCTAGCACAACACTTGCTTCGCCTCATAATTGTCTAACCTTTTGTTAAGTGTTGGTGTAGAAATTTTATTAGGCTATTCACCCCCCCTCTAGCCATTAGGACCTTTCAAGTGGTATCAGAGCCGAGGTCACCGTTATTTGAGGCTTAACTACCTTCGGTGTTAAAATGGCTCAAATCAACAACACCAAGAAGCCACCCTAATTTGATGGCTCAAATTATTCTTATTGGAAGTCAAAGATGACCACATATATCAAGTCAATCAATAGAAAGATGTGGAAGGTGGTAGAAGCCAAAATTGAGATTGATGATCCAGAGAATCCCACCGCGGCCGAAGAAGTGCTTCTCCAAAATAATGACATTGCTCTAAGTGCCATTCATGATGCAATTGATGTGAGAACATTTGAGCAAATCAAGAATATTGAGATGGCTCATGAAGCTTGGAAGAAATTGGAAGAATCATTTGAGGGTACTCAAGCCATGAAAGGTGCAAAGGCATATATTCTCAAAGAGAAGTTTGCAAGCTTCAAGATGAAGGAAGATGAGAGTGTGCCAGACATGTTCCATCTGATAGAAGTGATTGTCAATGATCTCAAAGCACTTGGTGAGAAGATAGAGGACAAGGACTTCTCTAATAAGTTCTTGAGATGTTTGCCCGCAAGATTTGGCATGTTGGTCACCTTACTAGTGAGGACCGGTTTGAACACAATGACACCAAACCAAATCTTGGGAGATATCATGACCAATGATGCTTATAGAGATGATGATGAGAAGGAGGAAAAGAAGGAGAAGAAAGATGACAAGAAGGATGATAAGAAGAAGAGTGTGGCATTCAAAGCCACATCATCCAAGGGCAAAGCAAAGCAAGAAACATCAAGTGAAGAAGATGATTCATGGGATGATGATGATGATGAGAAGATGGATCTATTTGTCAAGAGATTTGGCAAGTTCATGGTGAAGAAGGGCTACCGTGCAAGAAGAAAGAAATCTTCATTCAAGAACAAAGAAGAGTCAAGAAGGTGCTTCAAATGTGGAAGCAAAGATCATCTTGTTGCTCAATGCCCATACAATAGCGACAATGATGATGACAACAAGAAGAACAAGAAGAAGGACAAGAAGGAAAAGAAAGAGAAGAAGGACAAGATGGCATTCAAGAAGAAGAAGGGTGGTTCATATGTAGTCACTTGGGATAGTGATGCTTCCTCAAGTGATGATGATGATGATAGTGATGATAACAAGACCACCAAGAAGAAGGTTCTTGCAAGCATTGCTATCAATGAAAAGCCTTCTCTCTTCGAATCTTCATCATGCTTCATGGCTAAGGCCACTAAGGTACAATCTTGCGATGATGAAAGTGATGAAGAACATGAAAATGAAAATGATAGTGATAGTGGTGATGATGAACCTACTAAGGATGAATTATTTGACATGCTAGAAGATGCTAAAGAACACTTTGACATTAAGAGAAGGGAATGCAAGAGCTTGAATAAGGAGGTAAAAGCCCTTAAGCAAGACCTTAATGAGCTCAAAGCAACTCATGAGAAGCTAGAGGATGCCCATGAGAAGCTTGGCAAAGCTCACAAAAAGATTGAAAAAGCTCATTCTTCTTCGCTTAAAGAGCAAAATAAAAAGAAGCATGTTGAAACTTGCAATGTAGGTTTAACTTGTGATATAATTGATGAATCACTATCTATGCCTATCATTGTTGCTCCCACTAACCCTTCTTGTAGCACTTCCACTTCTACCTCATCTAGTAGTGATGGTCTCACTTGTGATGCCTCACTAGTGGTTGAGAATGAGAACCTCAAGAAGGAGGTCACTAAGCTCACTCACACCTTAGCTAAGGCTTATGGTGGCGAGGACCACTTGCTTATGTGCTTGGGTAGCCAAAGAGCTTCTCTCTACAAAGAGGGATTGGGCTAAACCCCCAAGAAAGGCAAGGCAGCCTTTGCTCCTCACAAGACTAGTTTTGTGAAGAACAATGGTCGGTTTTGCACTAGTTGCAAGCAAGTGGGTCACAAAGAGCAAGAATGCAAAAACAAGAGCAAAAATGCTAATGTATCCTCCATTAAGCTTGATTCATGCTATATGCTTACTAAGGGTACAAATGATGTAAAGGCTAAGTTCATTGGTAAACCATGGATGGGCTCAAAGAAGAAAGCCATTTGGGTTCCAAAGAGCTTAGTAACTAACCTTCAAGGACCCAAGCAAGTTTGGGTACCTAAAAAGAATTGATCTCCTTTTGTAGGTCAATTACAAAGCCAGAGGAAGGCATTGGGTTCTTGATAGTGGGTGCACTCAACACATGACTAGTGATGCAAGAATGTTCAACTCAATCAACACCAATGGCAATGATGGTTATGATAGTATCACATTTGGTGATAATGGCAAAGGCAAGGTCAAAGGGCTTGGTAAGATTGCAATATCCAATGACATGAGCATATCCAATGTGTTGCTAGTAGAGAGCTTGAACTTCAATTTGCTATCCGTGGCTCAATTGTGTGATCTTGGATTCAAATGCATATTTAGGGTAGATGATGTAGAGATCATAAGTGTAGATGGCTCTAATTTGATCTTCAAAGGTTTTAGATATGAGAATCTATACTTGGTTGATTTCAATGCTAGTGAAGCTAGATTATCTACATGCTTGATCACTAAGTCTAGCATGGGTTGGTTATGGCATAGAAGGCTTGGTCATGTTGGAATGAAACAATTGAATAGATTGGTTAAGCATGACTTAGTTAAAGGATTGAAAGATGTTGTGTTTGAAAAGGATAAGCTTTGTAGCTCTTGTCAAGCCGGCAAACAAGTTGGAAACACCCATCCTAAGAAAAGCATGATGAGCACTAGTAAAGCATTTGAGTTATTGCACATGGATTTGTTTGGGCCAACACAATACACTAGTATCGGTGGTAACAAATATGGCTTTGTGATAGTGGATGACTACACTAGATACACGTGGGTATTCTTTCTAGTGGACAAAAGTGATGTGTTTGTAACATTCAAATCATTTGTTAAGGGCATTCACAATGAGTTTGAAACAACCATCAAGAGAGTTAGAAGTGACAATGGTAGTGAGTTCAAGAATACTAGAATTGATGAGTTATGTGATGAATTTGGAATTAGACATCAATTCTTGGCCAAGTACACACCTCAATCAAATGGACTTGTTGAGAGGAAGAATAGAACACTTATTGATATGGCAAGGTCTATACTTAGTGAGTACAATGTGAGTCAATCCTTTTGGGCCGAAGCTATCAACACGGCTTGCTATTGTAGCAACCGCCTCTATTGTCACCGATTGAAAGAAAAGACACCATATGAGCTCTTGAATGGTAGAAAGCCCAACATTGCATATTTTTGGGTCTTTGGTTGCAAATGCTATATCTTGAAGAAAGGCACTAGATTGGGTAAGTTTGACAAGAAATGTGATGAAGGATTCCTACTTGGTTACTCCACTACAAGCAAAGCATATAGAGTATGGATTTTGGATAGTGGTACTCTTGAGGAAGTTCATGATGTTGAATTTGATGAAATCAAGGGTTCACAAGTAGAGAATGAGAACTTGGAAGATGTTAGAGGCATTCAACTTTCAAATGCCATGAAGAACATGGATGTTGGTGAATTGAGGCCTAGGCAAGTGAATGATGAAGAAGATGATCAAGTGCAAGTGCTCTCTAACTCAAATGTGCAAGATGATACAAATCAAGTTAGTGAAAGTGGATCTCATGACAATGAACAAGATCAAGTGGCTAGTACATCATCTCAACCCAATGATCAAGCAAGTACAAGCAATCAAGTTCCAATCCTCCAACCAACCAATGTTGCAAGAGATCATCCATTGGACACCATCATTGGTGATATTTCAAGAGGTGTACAAACAAGATCAAGATTAGCATCATTTTGTGAACACTTCTCATTTGTGTCATCCATTGAACCAAAGAAGATAGATGAAGCATTGAAGGATGTTGATTGGGTAAATGCTATGCATGAAGAGTTGAATAACTTCACAAGAAATCAAGTATGGGAGTTGATAGAAAGACCAAAGGGACACAATGTGATTGGAACCAAATGGGTCTTTAGAAACAAGCAAGATCAAGATGGGATAGTTGTAAGGAACAAAGCAAGATTGGTAGCACACGGCTATACACAAGTTGAAGGTCTTTTATTTGGAGAAACATATGCCCCGGTTGCTAGATTGGAAGCAATTAGAATCTTGCTAGCCAATGCTTGTGCCCACAACATCAAGCTCTATCAAATGGATGTCAAGAGTGCATTTCTCAATGGTTATATCAATGAAGAAGTATATGTTGAGCAACCTCTCAGTTTTGAAGATGATAAGAAGCCCAACCATGTGTACAAGTTGAAGAAGGCATTATATGGCTTGAAGCAAGCACCTAGAGCATGGTATGAGAGATTGAGGGATTTCCTACTCTCTAAAGGGTTCACAATGGGCAAGGTTGACACCACTCTTTTCATCAAGAAGATTGGCAGAGATCTATTTGTATTGCAAATCTATGTAGATGACATCATATTTGGATCAACCAATCAAGACTTTTGTGATGAGTTTGGAAAGATGATGGCTAATGAGTTTAAGATGTCCATGATTGGAGAGTTGAGCTACTTGGTCTTCAAATCAAGCAATTGAAGAATGATACATTTGTGAGTCAAGGCAAGTACATCAAGGACATGATCAAGAAGTTTGGCATGATTGATAGCAAAGTCATTAGCACACCAATGGGAACCAATGGCAACTTGGATAGTGATGCAAGTGGCAATATGGTGGATCAAAAATTGTATCGGTCTATGATTGGAAGCCTACTCTATGTGACCGCATCAAGGCCGAATGTCATGTTTAGTGTATGCATGTGTGCAAGATTTCAAGCCTCACAAAGAGAAAGTCATTTGAATGCTATAAAGAGAATATTGAGGTACTTGAAGCATACACCAAATGTTGGTTTGTGGTATCCCAAAGGAGCAAAGTTTGAGCTAGTTGGTTACTCCGACTCGGATTATGTGGGATGCAAGGTTGAAAGAAAGAGCACATCGGGCACATGTCAATTGTTGGGAAGATCACTTGTTTCATGGTCATTAAAGAAGCAAAATAGTGTTGTATTATCAACCGCTGAAGCAGAATACATATCCGCTGGTAGTTGTTGTGCACAAATACTTTGGATGAAGGCCACTTTGTGTGACTTTGGAATCAAGTTCAAGAAAGTGCCATTGCTATGTGACAATGAGAGTGCAATCAAGCTAACCAACAATCCGGTTCAACATGCAAGAATAAAGCACATTGATGTCCGCCACCATTTCATAAGAGATCATCAATAAAAAGGGGACATTTGCATTGAGAGTGTAGGCACCGAAGATCAACTTGCCGATATATTCACCAAGCCATTGGATGAGAAAAGGTTTTGCAAGCTAAGGAATGAGTTAAACATATTGGATTTCTCAAATATGTGTTGATGCACCCCCACTCATATGACATGCCTCTCCTTCGAGCAATCCAAGGTAAAAGTTGATTGGCATGACATACATCTTTGCTAAGGACATGGTTAGTGCATCTAGTCACATTTTCAATTTTATTAGGACCTCTCAAGTGGTTCTATTTTATTAGGCTCATTCATGAAAATCAAATGAATTTGATGTTTATATGATATCACTATTGCTGCTATGCTTGATTTTATCTAGTGATAGCATATGACATGTTTATGGGCTTGTAAACCTAGTGTTTGATCTAGAAAATGAGCTCTAAGTATTTAACTCAACATGGTATAAGATAACCCTTATTTGGAGGTGTGAAGAAGCTTGTCCTTGGATCAAACCGAGTTAAATATCTTTGGCAAATGATCTAGATTGGACCAAATTTGGTAAAATGATCCTCACCCCATTGATTGACATTGATAATCTCGACCGTACAAATAATACTATCTATATTTTGAACCTTTGTGGTCATTGATGACAAAGGGGGAGAGAAACAAAGATAGTAGTAGAAATAGTGAAAAAGGGGGAGAAATATCATAAAGGGAGAGAAACATAAAGATATACTTGATATATGACATAGGGGGAGAAAAGTGAAAAAGGAAAGGGATCAATTAAAATTTTGAGCACACAAGTAGGGGGAGCAAGCTCATGAACTTGATGATGCATTTGAATGTGCATTTCATATGTTTGCTTGCATGGCACAAGTTTAAAATTCAATATCCATGCTTGTGTGGTGTATGCTAGTTGTCGGTTTGAATGATGAAATGAAAACTAGCATGCATAGGATATCTAGTAATTTCACTTCCAAATATTTCTAAAGTGGTATTAACCTAACCATGGTGCTAAGGATGGTATATTGGTGCACTCCGATTGGTATCATGCTTCAAAGGTCCATCTTTTATACCTTAGCATCATGTGGTAGACATTGACTCCTATATTTCCTATCTAAGCATATGTGCAAGCTACAATCCAAACTCTTAGCACATATGTAGGGGGAGCAATTGCTACCATTTGGGGTTCATGAAACTTGTCCATATCATTTTACACATGGTAAATATGCTTGGGCAAGCAACATGGATTCAATTGAATTTCAATTCATATCTTTGTATAAGGGTTGTCATCAATTACCAAAAAGGGGGAGATTGAAAGCTCTAGTTTGGTTTTGGTGAATTGATGAAACCCTAAGTGCTAACCTAGTTTATCAAGTGATCATGAGATAGGTAGCACACTCCAAGTGATGAAGCAAATGAAGATCATAACATGATGATGTTGATATCATAATGATGATCAAGTGCTTGGACTTGGAAAGAAGAAAGAGAAAAACAAAAAGCTCAAGGCAAAGGTATAAACCATATGAGCTATTTTGTTTTAGTTATCAAGACACTTAGAGAGTGTGATCACATTTAGGTTTGATAGCCGTACTATTAAGAGGGGTGAAACTCATATCGGAATGCGGTTATCAAAGTGCCACTAGATGCTCTAACTCATTGCATATGCATTTAGGATCTAGTGGAGTGCTAACACCCTTGAAAATGTTTGTGAAAATATGCTAACACATGTGCACAAGGTGATACACTTGGTGATTGGCACATTTGAGCAAGGGTGAAGAAGATAGAGTCGAAGAAGAGTTAGTCGCGCTGGTTACAGAGTGACCGGACACGTCTGGTATTTTGGCGACAGACTAAGTGACCGGACGCGTCCGGTAGCCACACCGAACGTGTTCGGTATGAATCAGAAACAACAGTATACGGAGGACAGCCGATCGGACGCTGGCAGCGTCCGGTCCGGTATCACCGGACGCGTCCGGTCGAGCAAGGATGCTTACTGTACTTGACCGGACACTGAGGCTTAGCGTCCGGTCAGTTTCTAACTGACGTGTCTGGTCGGCCCTAGAGGCTTACTAGACTTGACCGGACGCAGCGGCTGAGCGTCCGGTCATTTGTGACTCTACGTCCGGTGTGAGCATCCGGTCGTCAGCAGAAGGGGCAGCAACGGCTAAGTTCGTTTGAACTGGACACGTGATAGTCTGGGGGCTACCGGACATGTCCAGTATGCTGACCGAACGCGTCTAGTATTCATGACCGGAGCATCCGGTGCTGCGTCTGGTCAGTTGGACTGCAACGTTCGGTCAGCCCGCGTTATGCCCAGTGAAGGGGTATAATGGCTCTATTTCATGGGGGCTTAAATAGAAACCTTGTGAGCTTAGCCAAAGCCCTCCCACTCATCTCCATCATTGATTCATCATCATAGTGAGATTGGGAGTGATCCAAGTGCATTGCTTGAGTGATTGCATCTAGAGGCACTTGGTGTTCGTGTTTCGCTGTGGAT
The DNA here is from genome assembly GCF_019320115.1 of Miscanthus floridulus. NCBI lineage: Eukaryota > Viridiplantae > Streptophyta > Magnoliopsida > Poales > Poaceae > Miscanthus > Miscanthus floridulus. Next base: position 65,892,815 of record NC_089584.1, read on the forward strand.
TTTGCTTGTTACTCTTGGTGGTTGCCGCCACCTAGATGGCTTGGAGCAGCGAGGATCATTGAGCAGAGGGTGGTGATTGTCTCCGGCTCCGATCATGGTGATTGTGAGGGGTTCTTGACCTTTCCCCGGTGGAGAGCCAAAAGGTACTCTAGTGGATTGCTCGTGGCTTGTGTGATCCTCATCTTGTGTTGGTTGTGCGGCACCCTATTGAGGGTTTGGCGTGTGAAGCCAATTAGCGCGTGAACCTCCAAGTGAGTGAATCACCACAATGAGGACTAGCTTGCCGGCAAGTAAGTGAACCTCGGTAAAAATCATTATGTTCATCATTGATTCTGAGGTGATTGGTCTTCATTGTTATTCATCCTTGTGATTGATTGGTTCTTTCATCTACACGGTGGTATAACCCTCTTGATCACTCTCTTTACTTTACCGCAAACTAGTTGACAAGCTCTTTAGTGTAGCTAGTTGTGAGAGCTTGCTCGCTTGGTTGGTGTGGCTCTTTAGTTAGCCTTTGAGAGCACACTAACATTGGGTAGTGTCGTAGCTCTTGTGTGAATCAACACTATCTAAACTAGAATTGTGGTAGGTGGCTTGCATTTTGAGTAGGCTAGCGCAACACTTGCTTCGCCTCATAATTGTCTAACCTTTTGTTAAGTGTTGTTGTAGAAATTTTATTAGGCTATTCAGCCCCCCTCTAGACATTAGGACCTTTCACCTATAGACGAAGCCAAGCGTGGGAGGTGTGTATCCCGCGTACTCCCCATGCGACTCCAACCAGGGATGGCATGGGGGAGTGGTTTTACATCTGGAATCTGGCGGAGGTGCCATTTCCGGCGTTCACCGATGGGAGGCCGGCGAAGCAGAAGAGTTGGTCATGGGGTTGCGCCTGCACGGAGAGGCACAAGGTGGATGTCATCGAGGAGGAGTTGTGAAAGCTCATAAGGCTCGGCCTCAATGGGGTGCGGGTGTTCCACACCCTCTTCCACCACCGGGTTGCGCCGTTGGCGGAGAGGATGCGGCCAATGTGGATGTACGACGGCCGGTCGGACCCGGACCATGTGTCGTCGAAGGACCTGCCGGACGACGAGGTCTGGAGTTGCCTTGGCCGGGTGCTGCAGTTGAGGCCTAGGGATATGGTTGCGGGGAAACCCATACCATTTAATGCCTCGGTCGTGTCTAACCTGGTATGATCCTTTATTTTGTTCGTGTTTTTTCCTCTGCTTTTGCTGCTTCTTGATCTCGGGGCATATGTTCCGTAGGGGCTTGAAAGGTACAAGTCCCAACTACACCTTCCTAGGGGACCGGGGGGAAGGGCCCAGCAAGCCACCTAGAAGGAGGCAGCAGACGCTCAAAAGAAGAGAACTAGGGAGGTTCGGCGGAAGGAAGAGAAGAAGAAGGAGGTCGCCCAGCACGTGAGGGCCGGGGAACATAGGAGTGATGTCGAGTCAGAACTTGCATCGCGACCCTGTGGCGGCATTCGTTGGCGAGGAGCAGGAGGCCGCATGGTGTGCGGAGGTTCCTGCGTCGAGGAAGCGTACTATGAGTGCGGACATCGTGGGCAAGCAGGCGGCGAAGCGGACGTGGTCACCGCGCCCCTCAGTGGCGTCGCTAGTTCTATCGTCGCCTGTGGCGAACGCAGCCAAGCGAGCCAGGCTATCCGAGGAGTGGACTGGCACTCATGTGTCGGTGGGACTGGTGCCAACACCTGGCTCACAGCCAGAGGAGGCCCTGCCTATCGTGGGTGTGGTCGAGCAATCCACGCGGTCTGAGGAGTAGACTAGTGCCCGGGCAACGCATGACTTGTGGTCGAAGGATGCTTCGTCTGCTGCTCTGGTCAGGGAGTCCTGAGCCGGCGATCGTAGTGACCGGCAGGCCGAGTAGGAGCTGGTCAGGATGACTCTGCCTCCGTCCGAAGTGAGGGGGCGTGGGTCGCAGTCTAGGAGCGGCCCTTGTCCCATAGGTCTGTTGCTATCAGGGACTGCCTTTAGGGTCGTGCCGCTCACCTCCCGATTTGTTTCCCTTTTGCTGCCCTTCGATCTTTTGCCGGTTGAGTCCTTTTGGAGTGTGACCCATCTATAATTTCTGTCAGTGGTCGGGGGATGCCGGGGTTGAGCACTGCTCTGACCCTCGTGCAGGAGACTTGGAGGCCTACCCTGCAGCGTTCCCTTCCGAGGGTGGTGCCCCCCGGGGTGGCTGCTGATAAGGCGACGGCGGTGGCATCGGTGTTGGCAGCAATCCCGGTGCCGATGGTGGGGGTTGTGTCTGAGGTAACCCTCGTGGCCCCTCCTTCGCCGGTCATGGTGGAAGAGACAAGGGAGGGTGAGCTCCCTATCTCACCGGGTGGAGGGCTGCACGGCTTATCCTTGCCGTCGGAGCCGAAGGCGCTGGAGGGAAGGGCGACCGGGACAGAGTTGGGATGCCTGGCAGTGTTCCATGCGGATGAGGTGGTGGAGATCCCATTTGATGACGAGGTGGACGTAGCGGCGGAGCCACCGGTGTCGCCACGGGAGCTAGCGGTGGCGCCGTGGGAGCTGGCCGTGTCGCTGCAGGAGCTAGCGGTGGTCCAGTTGGAGGCTGGGCCCTCCAACGGTTCGTCGGAGGGTGACCTAGAGTGGCCTTGCCCTGAGGACCCATCGAAGGTGAGGTTCGTCCTCCAGGATTCCTGGGAGCGTCAGCTCTAGGACATTTTTGGGGGGCAAGGGCATGCCACGGTGTCTGAGCTCACCAAGCTATCCGTAAAGCTTGAAAGTGCCTAGAAACAGGCTCAGTTCGCTCAGTAGCTGGTTGAGGGTGACCTACAGCTCATCATGGAGGTGAGTTTCTGGTACTTGTCCTCAACCTTTGAATCTTTCATCGGTTGTCTTTAGCATGCTTGTTTTTCATAGGATATAAGGAAGATGTCATCCCGCAAGTGTTCCTTCCTTTGGGCGGAACATGCCTAGATGGCTGAGCTCGAGCACCGGGTAGAGTTTGCTCGTCACAAGTCCTAGGACTGGGCAGCTGAGGTGGTCGTGACATGGGTGGAGGGACAGCGTGTGGCGGAGCGAGCAACTACCGCCGAGCAAGGGCTCAAGGCGACAAAAGCTCGCTAGGCGGAGACTGAGGCGAAGCTATGGGCATCCTTGGCGAGCACCAAGACAGTGCTTCAAGAGGCCTTAGCGGCCCTTGAGCCAGAGCGGAGTGCTCTAGCAATGGAGCGGGTCGCCTTGGAGTCGGCAAGGAAGGCCCTGGAGGTGGAGCAGAGGGCCCGGTCAGAGGTGGACCAGGAGGTGCCCGTGCTCCGATGCCAGATGATGGAGACAGAGGAGGTGAACACGCGGCTGTGCGCGCAGGCGACTCGACAGGCGGAGGTGTTCTCCGCCCTTGAGAATTCTCGTGCTGGTACATTCCCTTTCTTTTTTTCATTGCATTGGTTTCTTTCTTTAGCCTCTTCCTGAGCTTGTCGCCCCTCTCTCAGAGCTGGATGGAAAGGTAAAGATGCTGGAGCAGGACCTGGAGATGACCAAGGCGACTCTTAGCTGGAATGCGGAGGAGCTGGCCAAGTCCCATGAAGAGCGACGTGCTCTTGAGGGAGACCTTGACCAGATCCATAACGTTGCCTAGCTCGTCATCTCAGAAGTCTTCGAGTCAGTGCCAAGCACTAGCGCGCCTACTGTCCAGCTGGCGGAGGTCCCGAATGCGGTCAAGGACCTTGTTAGGAGTGGGCTGTTTTATGGGGCATCGGGGGTGCTGACCTCGGTGGCGACGTACCACCCGATTCTAGACTTCGCCACTATCTACGGTGGGTATGCTGAAGGCCTGAGCATGGAGGACATCCAGTCGATCGGGTAGAGCCTGCTGCCGCACGCATGGTCGATGTCAGAGCAAGTCTCCGCGGAGTGGGTGATGGATGTTCGCCATGAAGACATGGCCCGAAGCATGCGTGGGGAGGATGCCTCTGAATCTACAGATAGCACAGAGCCTGGTTCAGGAGGGAACGTTGCCTCAGCCCCGATCAAGCCGGGCGTCATGCTATCAGGGAGTGAGCAGCCTATGCCTTCATCGGTCGTGCCGTCAGCTGATGTCGCCGGGTCGGTTTAATACCTTGATAAATATAAGTAATTAGTAAATGTAAGAAGTTTAAGTTCATGGGGGGGTAACCCCTGTGTAAAACGCTCGTGTGTGTTTTAATAACTGCAATCGGTTTTTGTTTTTGTGATGGAGTTGCTCCATTTGGGGAAGCTTGTTCCCTTTCGTTCCTTAGCTTTCCCTTAGCATAATTTTGTTTTAAATTTCTTTCTTTCTTGTACCTACCCATTTGCGAGCCCAAGGCGTGGCCCGTGAGGCTTGGCCGGTCATAACCGCAGGAAATGGCGGGGTGCGATTAGTCAGAATGTTCTAAAGCAAAGTTACGTAAGGTAAATCAAAGGAACAAACTACCCTTTTGTTTTGGGTAGGAAGGAGTTTCTCCATATGAAAGTAAAAGAGTACTTAAAGTAAAAACAAAAGGAGAGGGGTAGTAGAGCCCCCTAGTGGAGCCCCCGAGTGCCTCGAGCCAAAAAGTGTTTAGGTCAGGGTGCTTTTATAGGAGCGTTCGCTAAGTAAAGGTAAGACTGAAACTTAGGAAAAGAAGAAATGACATAGCTGTTCCAAGGTGCTCGGAGAGAGCATCATCACTATTGTCCTTCAGTCGATAGGCGTCTGGTTAGATCGCTTCATCTGTTAGTCGTCTGGATCCTTGGCCGCTGTGCCCCCTTCTTCGGTTGCTGCTTCCTCGCCTTTTTCTTCTTTTGGCCTGCCAGCTTACCTCAGCAGGCGCTTGAGGAGCTGGCATTCCTTGTAGAGGTGTTTGATGGGGTAGTCGTGGTTGGTGCATGGGCTCTCCATGAGATCATGGAAGTGGCCCGGAGGGTCTTGCTAGGGCTACGTGCCCGCATGATTGGCCACAGCGACCAACGCAAAGTTAGCCGGTTGGCGGTGATCCTTTCTGTTCTTTTTTCCCCTCTGCTTGGAGGGCCCCTCATCTTGATCCTGGCGCTTGGCCTTACTATCAACAAAATATGGTCGGTAGTCCACCGAGGGGGGTGCCCATGGTGTAGATTATCGGTAGACGGTGCGTGTAATCAGGAACCAGATGGTGACACGAGGCGCAGAGACAGCGATTTAGACAGGTTCAGGCCGTCTGATCGATGTAATACCCTACGTCCTGTGTCTTTGGTGTATTGTATTGAGATGTATACAGATTAACCTGTCCTCTAGGGGACCCTTGTCTCTCCTTATATACTCCAAAGAGACAAGGTTACAAGTAAAGTATCCAATTTGGTACTATTACAATATCTAGTACAACTTGTAATCTTGATGCGTACGCCTTGATCTTACGGGCCGAGCCACCTCGGATGGTGCGGCCCATGTACCATCTTGTGGTACCCGGGGGTATATCCCCCACACTTACCTTTATCATGGCCTCCGTTGAAGGGCGGTGGGAACGGTGCTTGCTGGTATGGTTGGACAAAGGTCCGTAGTCCCAGGCAGTCGGGGCTAGGACTCTGGTCGACGCTGCGTGTGTCTTGGTTTGGCCCAAGCCGTGTGTAGATAGGCGGTCGGCATGGGGCGGTCGTCAAGTCGAGGTGAGGTGACATTGCGGCTTCCTGTGCTGCACTCTGTGGTTGTTGCGGTGAGAGGGTGTAGTGCCCCATCTGCTGCGTCCCTGTTCCCCGGATGGGGAGCGAGGTCGTGAGTCAGCGTCGTGATATGGAGCACTCCACTTGTTGAATGGCGGTGGTCTCCAGCAGTGCCCGGAGGTTTTGGTGGATCGCCCATTCGCGAGGGTCATTCGGCTCGGGCAGGTCGTGTTGGAGCATCACTACGGCGGCAACGTTCTGACTGGCCCAAGCGAACTACGGGGGATTAGTCCCCTAAACTAGGACATTGTGCTAGGGCTGACGGACGTGACCCCGAGCGCCGTTCGCCGGTCTATGCGCATGGGGCGCAGTGTGGTGCGCCGAGCGCGCTGGTGCAGTCGGTGGCTCATGCAGCCATCATTGTTGTAATTCCTCCCGATGCTCATGTGTGAGCTCGAGGGTCTCTGCATGTGGAGCCAGAGCGGCGTGAGTCCATGAGAACTCCGCTTCCATCGGTGGGTGTCCTGGAGGGTCCGCCATGGCGCATTCCTGGATGGACGGTGGCTAGGTGCCATGTCGCCGATGCTGGAGCCATCGCTCTCGCCATCATCATCCATGAGGTCGAAGAAACAGGTGGGAGCATGGCTCGCCATTCCCATGAATTCGGATGCAAGAGGGGGCGGCACGAGCATCCTTTGGAGCCCCCGGGCGTATGCGTCCATGGAAGACGTGAGGCCGTAGGGGAACTGGCCATACGGTGGTTGCATTAGGGACAACAGGGTTCTGCTGGGTAATTGGTGGAAGATAGAGAACAGTGAGTACATAACAGCGTGTATATTACTCACAGCGGGGTTTGAGCAGAGAGTTTGCTCAGAATGAAGCGTAGATGCTGCGCCGTCGAAGTCGCGCATCCCGGAGTCGATGGAGGACATCTCTCCGACGGGTGCTGGGTTGCGAGTCTCCTCGTGGAGGTGTAGTACGCCGAGCCGATCGGCGACGAAGTTCAGCCTTTCGAAGAGGAAGGCCTAGGATGGCTTGAAGACGGGTGGAACCCGCATCCCGGTGGGCGAGAGTGTGGGGAACTCCAACAAGCCAAAGCAAATCGTATCGCCCGAGCCCGCCATGGCGAGGTTAGCGGAAAGGTGGGCCATCCGATGACCAAAAAGTGTTGAACGTACAGCGTCTTCCCCACGGACGGCACCAACTGTCGGTGCAGAATGTGACCAACTAGTGAATATTTGTAGTTTTGTTGTACGCTATGATCGGAGGTGGCCTAGCACTCAATGACATAGGATTTATACTGATTTAGGCAACGTGCCCTACGTCCAGTCGGGGTCGGTAGGTGACTTTATTCCCGAGCCCAGGTGCTTGAAGTTTGCAGTGGGGTTACAAACGAGAAGGAGAAAGATGGGGTTTATAAGAGGTCCGGTCGGCTCCGACCGGAAGCGCCAAGAGTGACAAGAATTTCGCTATGAGCTAGGAGTTCAAGCATGTGCTTGCGGTCGGAACTTGGTGGTTCTGTGGTTGCGAGCTATCGATCTAAGGAACTCTAGCCTACTGGAATTGGTCTTTGATCACTCGGTCCCCTCTGTTGGAGGGAGTCCATCCCCTTTTATTGATGAAGGGGATGGCTTTATAGGTAACAAGGAGAGGGTACGGATGTTTTTAAGCCTTGTTGCCCACGCGGACGAGGATCGGATAGTGGTAGCCCCCCACAACTCTATTGATGTCACTATAGAATGTCAGGTGCACGTGGGAGATAGCGCTGTCTTCTTCAGGAAGGGTTGATGTTAGTACCTGCAAAAAACTATTTGATACCTAGAGGTATGTGAGGAGGCTCGCTATGTTCACCCGGTACGGTGAATCCTGGTGCCCATACCGCTATCGATGTCTAGGGACACGCGGGAGGTTTTTACCGTATGGGAGTTTTAGCGGCCCCTACAATACTATAGTGGAAGACATCAGCGCCTACAATACTATTTGTGTTAGGGTGGCTGCAGAGTGTTGTTCCGTGCAGGGTATGGTCCCTGGTATAGTGGTTTTGACTTGTGAGACTTGCCTTGCCTTTCTCTGCACGCCTTCTGGTTCCTTTCGAGCGGGCGTCCCCGGTCGGATGGCTCCAGTCGGCTCTGAGTGCGCCGGTTGAAGAAGAGCGGTGAGCATGGTTCCTTCGAGCCTCGGTCAGAGGGACGCGGGGTCGGAGTTAGAAGTAGGGCTTGGGGCAGGCCTTTCGATCGAAGAGGCCGTCTGGAGGTGGCTGAAGCCTGAATTGAGTGCTCCGATCGGAGAGGTGGGCCGAAGTAGCTAATGAGTGGGCATTGCTCTTCTTGGGCCTAGCCTTCTGGTCGGCTGCTGGACTGTTCCTTTGCCCTGTTGTTTTTAGATTCTTGGGCCGAGCCTTGGTGCAGAAGCCGGTCCCCAAGGAACCCTGGGTTTATGAACCCGACAGAAAGGTTACTGGAAGCAAAGTTTATCCGACCATACCGATATGCAGAGTGGATATCGAATGTTGTCCCTATGTATAAGAAGAATGGAAAATTAAGAGTTTGCATCGATTTTAGGGATATGAACAAAGCCACACCCATGGATGTTTATCCGATGCCGATAGCTAATATGTTAGTAGATGCAGTAGCCGGGCACAAGGTTATTAGCTTCATGAACGGCAATGCAGGATATAACCAAATTTTCATGGCTGAAGAAGACATAGCAAAGACCGCTTTTAGGTGCCCTAGCACAATCGGTTTATTCGAGTGGGTTGTGATGACCTTTAGTCTGAAGAATGCCGGTGCAACTTATCAAAGGGCGATGAATTATATTTTTCATAAGTTGATCGGCAGGATTGTTGAAATCTACATCGATGATGTGATGATAAAATCCAAAGGGTACAAAGAGCTTCTAGCTGATTTGCGGGAGACTCTGGAATGCACAAGAAAACATGGTCTAAAGATGAATCCTAATAAGTGTGCTTTTGGAGTGTCAGCTGGACAATTCTTGGGTTTCATGGTCCACGAGAGAGGAATCGAAATTGGTCAAAAAAGCATAAAAGCAATTGATGAGGCAGTTCCCCCGACTACTAAAATAGAGTTACAATCTTTGCTTGGTAAGATTAATTTCATCAGAAGATTTATTTCAAATTTGTCGGAAAGAGTTCTGTCGTTTTCTCCCTTGTTAAAGTTGAAAATGATCAAGAATTTAAGTGGGGTGACATACAACAAAAGGCGTTTCAAGAAATAAAAGAATACATGAAGTGTCCACCTATGCTGGTCCCTCCTCAGCAAGGTAAGCCTTTTAAGTTGTACATATCGACTGATGACAAAACAATTGGATCGGCCTTTATGTAAGAATTTGAAGGAAAAGAGCGAATTGTTTTCTATCTGAGTAGAAGGCTCCTAGATCTAGAGACAAGATACTCTCCCACTGAAAAGTTATGCTTGTGCTTATATTTCTCTTGCACTAAGTTGCGACACTACTTATTATCGGCCGAATGTACGGTTATTTCCAAGGCTGATGTGATTAAGCACATGTTATCAATGCCAATACTGAATGGGAAAGTGGATTCTCGCATTATCGGAATTTGACTTGAAGTACAAATCGGCTAAAGCAGTCAAAGGACAAGTAATGGCTAATTTTGTCACCCAGCATCATAAGCCAAGCATTGACTATGTAGAGCCGGTGCCTTGGACGTTATTCTTTGATGGATCATCATGCAAGCAAGGTGGTGGCATTGGCATTGTTATTATTTCGCCTCAGGGGGCAAGTTTTGAGTTTGCTCTTCCAACTGAACCAATGATTACCAACAACCAAGCGGAATATGAAGCTATTCTTAAGGGACTTCAACTTCTTCATGAAGTAAAGGCCAAAGCAATTAAAGTATTTGGAGATTCACAGTTAATTATTAATCAGTTGATCGGCCTATATGAGTGCAAAGAAGATACTCTGAGGGGATATTATGATGAGTGCCAAAAGTTGCTAAAAGAATTTCTTCATGTCTCTTTCCAACATATTTCGAGAGCACAAAACCAAGAAGCTAATCGTCTAGCTCAAAGTGCGTCAGGGTATCGAGTGTTTCGAGAAGTCTTGAGTAGTGAAACCTCGAATGATGATTGGAGAGTCGAAATAGCCGATTACCTTAGAGATCCGTCATAGAAATTTACCAGAAAGCTAAGGTATAAATCGACTAAGTATGTTTTGTTAGATGATCAGTTATATTATAAAACAGTCGATGGGGTGTTGCTCAAATGCTTAAATCAAGAAGAAGCTAAGGTGTTGATGGGTGAGGTGCATGAAGGGATATGTGGAGCTCATCAATCGGCTTATAAGATGAAATGGATTATTCATAGAACTGGATATTTCTAGCCAACGATATTGGAAGACTGTTTTGAATGTTACAAGGGGTGCCAGGACTGTCAACATTTTGGTAATGTCCAGAAATCGTCTACGTCGGCCATGAATCCAATAATCAAGCCATGGCCGTTTCGAGGTTGGGGAATTGGTTTAATTGGCCAGATTTTTCTGCCCTCAAGCAAAGGACATAAGTTCATATTGGTAGCAACAGATTACTTCACTAAATGGGTAGAGGCAATTCCTTTGAAGGTGGTAACCTCAAAGAACATTATTGATTTTGTTAGGGAGCACATTGTGTATCGTTTTGAGATTCCTCAAACTATAACTACCGATCAAGGGACAATATTCACATCAGAAGAGTTCAGAGATTTTGCTACCAATATGGGAATCAAGCTACTAAATTCTTCTCCTTACTATGCTCAGGGTAATGGCCAGGCAGAGGCGTCCAATCAAATTATGATTAAGCTGATCAAGAAAAAGATTGAGGAACAGCCAAGGAAGTGGCATTCAACGCTTAATGGGGCACTATGGGCATACAGGATGGCCTGTCATGGATCAATTAAAATGTCGCCTTATGAACTTGTGTATGGCCATAAAGCAGTTCTTCCTTGGGAAGTTTAGACTGGATTGAGGCGTGTTATATTACAAAATGATTTGTCAGCCAAAGTCTACAAGAATCTTATGATAGATGACTTGGAGGACTTGAGTTGCCTTCGGCTACGTGCTCTTGAAAATATCGAAGCCAATAAACTGAGGGTTGCAAAATATTACAATAAAAAGGTTAAGATTAAGCAATTTTCTGAAGAAGACTTGGTCTAGAAAGTGAAATTGCCGATCGGGTCAAAGGACAGTAAATTCGGCAAATGGTCACCTAACTGGGAAGGACCTTATCGGATCAAACATTGTGCGCCTGGTAATGCTTATATTTTGGAAACACTAAGAGGAGAGGAAGAATTTGGCTGAGCAATCAATGGGAAATATCTAAAGAAATATTACCCTAGCGTTTGGATTAATACTTAATAACTGATTTTTTCGGTCGTCAGCTCTAATAGCCGATATCAGAAAGGTATCGCTTCTAGTGCAAAAATAAACCCGAAGGGGTAAAAGCCAGTACGATGTGTATCGCCTATAGGAGCAAAGCAAACACGGACGAAGTGATGTGTATAATATGAAGTACGAAACAAAGGAAAATCACTCAAGACAAGGAAATTATTTGCTAAATATCACCTATTACAAGCTATGGACCGAAAAACACTTTGCTTACTATATCATCGGCCAGGGTGTTGAAGGCTACAGAGTTGGTGACGCTAAAGAAATCCTAAACCAAGTGCTCATGATCCCCAGGGTGCATCGCGTCTAGAAAACCATGGGGAAGAAGCCAAAGATTATGGCCAGAGCGAGCTTGTGCAGCAGCCAACGCCATGGCAGCACCATGATGAACGCCATGAAGAGCGACCTCCTTGACATGGTTTAGGATGTCATGCAAGCAAACCACCAGAAAGGTGCCCCTGGCATTGACAAATCCCACCGCGTGATCCATAGCTGATTAAAGGCTTTCCAACTGAGTAGTTAGATCTAAAAGATTTAAGGAAAGAATGATCAAAAATCTTGAGGGCAAAATTAAGAAGAAGACAGAGAAATTGTGGTAGACGTCTCACCTTTGATTCTGGCTTTAGCCCTAGCCAACCTTTCCCCCACCGGGCTGGCCTTAGGGGGTGATTGGCCTTGAATCATGGCCAAAGTCAATTCTACAAGGGAGATGCAGCTGGCTAGATTCTGGTTAGTCCAATTGATGGAGGCTAGTAGATCATCATTGTTGATCTACCTCCTCGGATAGCGGGGGAACTAGCGGCGAATTGGTGCTGAAGATGACCCCAAAGGCTGAGCAGAGTCGACCCTCTGCTCCGGAACGATGGGAGCATCCCAAGTTGCACCCTCTTAGCGATGAAGGCGCTAGCACGATGATGCAGATCCATTGAGGGCCTCCTCAGTAGACCTCTTGCTGTTCTCCATGATCTCAAACCTACAGAAAAGTAGAAACTATACTAAGGACGTAGAAGGTTTGAGACGAAGCGGGTTGTTTTTTGATCCATAGCCATGGCCCGTATATATAGCCCGGGAAGGCGAGAAAATATATTTCGCTGGGGGTGTGAAATTGAAATCAGATACGGAAACGGATCGACACTCCAGAAATTCAGGGAACAGATAACGAAGAGATAACAGATTCAGACTTATTGCTTCCCCAAATTACAAAATATCATGGGATGGATACAAAGAATTTACGTTGACCAGAGATCAACCCATCAAGGCTTCTTTGGATTGAAGGGAGTTCGGGTCCCCACAAGGACGAAGGTCATCGTGAACCGAGTCACATTGGCCCATTGATAAAATTATGCTAGGAGAAGGGGAAAGGTCGCCCACCTAACAGATGCCCAGCTGATTTCTCGGTGACTGGGAAACTATGGGAAAGAGGCCTGTGGCTTTCCCAGTGGGCGTTTAGTGGAACAAAAAATGGGAAGGTGTCCACATATTTTAGTCCTTGCAAACACTAGAACAGCTCTGCGAGCATGGAGAGAAGACTTAGGTGATATCACAAGAATTCTTCTAACCACAGTAGCTAATCCTCTTGCTCGACAAGGCGCTAGAATAAGCGACACAATCACCCTATGCACAAGAATTCTTCTAACCTCTCAAGATCTTCATAGCAAAATGATAGACCATGGAGGGTTCGGCGGAGTCAGAAGCACTCGAGGGGGCAGATGGAAGAGAAACATAGCTAAATTGTTGAGTTGCTCTCACCAGGGAAGGATAGACATTTTATATCTGGCCTGGAAAGATGAATCCAAGTGCCCATGAAGCAATGATGCTCTCGTAAAAATTTTGAAGCATGGGCTCATGAGCTAACATAGACGGCGACAAACAGTAGACCCCAAATCAAGATTCTCTACCCATGACTGTGGACCTATCGGGGATACAGACATGATAATTTTGGAATAAAATTACTTTTATCCCAAAATTGGGGGGCATGTGTTTACACCAAAATTTGGAAGAAAAATCGCAGGGACTCGAAAGCTCCCAAGATCATGTCATCAAGGAATCAATTACGTGCAGATCGGTATCAGCTGATTCGAACGCAACACTGGAATCGGCTTTCTTCAGATAGCACCAGCAGATAACAACAAAGGCTACGATCGGCACCGGGACAAAGCATGTTGGACTCTATAAAAAGGGAAAGATTAGAGTCTAAGTTATCTTAAATTTGAAATGTTTTCTCTAGGGCCAAAAATTATGATGAGTCATGCTATTGTAAAGGAGACACAATCAATCCAATATAACTTACTTACTTTTTTTGGCTCTGGCCACCCCTTAGGAGTAGGAGTAGAGTAGATCTCGATGAGTTTTTCAGCGAGTAGGGCTGTATCGGTCTAGCCGACCTCTGGCTTGTCTATAAGTACCGTCATGGCTTATACTTCTGTTTATACGGCTGCATCGATCCGATCGACCTCCACTGTGACTCTGGTATAAGTTAGTTATCGACTCTTGTTTAGTTCAAGTACGACTGCATCGATCTGGTCGACCTCCACTACTTGAACTAGATTAAGGTCAAGTTATCGGCTCTATCTAAGGGTGGCGTTCCTTCGGATAGATTCATTAAGTTACTGATATTGCTTATTACTTTCATTATTTATTTGATTACAACAATATCACTTCGCCTGATTAGGATTGATCTAGATCGGCCTTATATCCTTTTTAACCCATCGTCTGTTAATCTAAATTTGATCTAATCTGCACTTTAAACAATGAGTTATGTTTTATCGGCTGTTTTATGTCAATCTTAATCATGCATAGTGTGCAGTTAAGGCATGTCTAATCTTGAGTAGATCTATTGGTTAGCAAAAACTGTTCCACGGCCCGTGTGATTCTGCCTCACACCCCACTATTAGCACCGTGGAGTGGGGATCGTTATTTGGTAGATCTGTTCCTGATTGGGCATGACCTTAACTGTGCGCTATGCCTGAATCGGCTGTTTTAGCCGATATCGAGTGCTTTCATGAATAGTTCACGTCACAAGACTGTTGAAGTAAAGATAGGTTGAAAGATGTGTTAGCCCCATGATCTTATTATTGTATTATGGCCTGCATGATTCTGCCTCATGCCCCACTGATATTAGTAATAAGTTAGGGTCGTTGAATCTATTGTTGTTTCTACGGCCTGCATGATTCTGCCTCATGCCCCACAGGTCATAGCGATAGATGAGATCTAATATGTTCATTAGATTTGTCTTTATTAAATGGTTAAATGATGATGAGTTGTTTCTTTTATATAAAAGGGATTCGGTTACTTGCAGTCATTGGCTTAGCATAAACTAATTATTGTTGATATCTTATTGCCATTGACTAATATTTGTCTAAATAACGATATTCATTCTGAATGATAACCGGTTTTTCTTACACAACCCCATGAGCTTTAACTGATTTATTCTTATGAGTATGCTGGAATCAACTCTTTAGTCGATCTCCTTTCATATTGGCAACACCGGCACGTTCCGCCTTAAATTACTGATTAGATTTCTCTCCTTGTCAATTGTAGGGTCAAATTGACTGGCATGTCTCAGGAGGAGTACGCAGGATCGACCACCCCTGCGTTGAAGCCAGGTGGATCTATAGCTCCATCGAGCAGACCCTTCCGTCTTGCTCATGGGCCCTTGGCAGCGGACAAAATTTCATGCCAACAAAAATCCATATTTTTCGTGAGGATCATAAATGAGAGAATAAAGCTTACAACATTCTTAACCATTTCTTACATCCCTTTTTTACAACATTAGAGTATTTAAACAAGTTCAATGCGATAGCGGAATTAAGATAGTTTTAAATGTAAAAAAGTTTATACATTTTAGGTTCACAAGTTTTATCTTGCAGCGGAAAATAACATATGATCAGAGTTACAGCAGAAACAAAGATTAATTTAATGACATGGTGAAGCATTAACATAGTGGCCATTTATATACAAGATATCCTAGCAGATTTTACATCTTTTTTTTATAAAACCTTTAGTGAGAGTTATAAATAAACACTACGATCGTAGCGTGAAAGGAATCCTCTCTGAGCCCACCAGGAGGTTTCCACACACAAAAGTCAGTTCTAGGATCCACCTGTCACCTGCAACAGGGGGAATAAATCCCTGAGTACTCGATTGTACTCAGTAAGACTTACCCGATAGGAGGAAAGTAAAAGACACCAAGGATATGCAAGGCATATTTGGCTTGCTGGTTATTGCATCTGCAGGAAGCATTACTAAACGTGCATCCTTATATTCAATTTTATTAGCAATCATCATTAGTTGATTAACTAACCATTCTATGTAAGCACATATGCTACTTTCAAGCAGGTGGTAAGCAATCAGAACCATTTTACCATCTTTCATATTCCGGTTCTTACTACGGTGCTAGATCATAGCCAACTCATACCGTCTCACAGAAACGGTGATTTGCGAATCAATGTATCCTAGCTGGGTACCCCGAAACACACGCCTCACTTGTACCCCAGTCACAAATGAGACCAACCCATTCCACTCCTGTCGATGGGTCTAGGCCCCAATCAAAACTTGGACTCTAAGCCCCCACACTTGAGACCCGGTCTTAGTATGGTGCTTAGACCTCCACCTTTCCCTGCCTCCAATCAATCGGTACGATAAGAGCCGGAACCCACGACAAGAGCGTAACGAGCCTTCCCGCTTC
The DNA here is from genome assembly GCF_019320115.1 of Miscanthus floridulus. Classification (NCBI taxonomy): domain Eukaryota; kingdom Viridiplantae; phylum Streptophyta; class Magnoliopsida; order Poales; family Poaceae; genus Miscanthus; species Miscanthus floridulus. The sequence continues at coordinate 65,908,496 of NC_089584.1, forward strand.
CATTAGCAAGTATGTGCTCAGGATAATAAGTCTGTGACCTGACTACCATCCACAACAACAGATGGTCCTCAATCAACATAGGCGGAAGAAATGCAACCCGGGCCTCGCTCGAATGCCTAACCAAGTCCAGCTCCAAAGTACCATTCCGCCCAGATTGTAACACCTCGGGTGTTTAAATACTAAAACCTGACATGCCATCATACGCATTGCAAAGCATTTGGCAATTGGTGAAAACTTTGAGATGCATACACTAAAACAAGTTTGTATTCATATGGTATGTGTTGAATTGTATTGTTTGACTCAAGTTCAAAGTTTGTTTGATTTTGAATTTTTCGTGAAAACCCCGATTTTCAGCATTTAAATCCTACCCTAAAAATCCATTTCAAAATCTATGCATATTTTGGGGTTGAGTCCAAAAGTAAAAGTGTAGAGATTGACAATTTAAGCAAAGTTTGTTTTTGGAGTTTTTCAAGTTGTTTAGTAAAATTTGGAGTAATTCAAAAAGGCGTAATTCGTTAAATTTCCCCATTTGAGTTCAAAAGTCCATTTCAAAATCTGGACCGAATTAGGAGTTGGTTATAAAAGCAAAGTTGTAGAACTTTTGATTTTGAACAACTTTTGTTTTTGGAGATTTTTGAGTTGTTATGAAAATTTGAGAGTAATTTGTGAATTTTGGTGAATGGCAAACTTGTAAATAATGTGAACAGTGTTCACCGCCGTAGCTACACCGCCGGCGACCTTCGGTTCGCTTCTAGACGCGCGCGTGGACGTCCTCGGCTTCGCGCTGGCATGGGAAAGGCTCCTGCGTGGCTTCCTTGCGCTTCTGGCCGCTCCTTAAGGCCTAAGCCGTCGCCGTTCTTCGCCGTTTCCCTTCCTCTGTTTTCCCGGCACCGTTGCCATAGCTTCGTTGAGCTTTTGCCATCGAACCAACGCCCGCGCCATCATAGCAAAGCGTGTTCCCGCTCTGCTAGTTCCTTGCGCGTCCAGCAAACCAGTCCTTGTGGCTTGTCTTCACCGAAAACTCACGGTGCGCGCTCTTCTTCCTCACGGCCGGCAGCGTCCCCGTCGCGAGCGCTTCGCCGTGGCCAGCGTGTTACGGTGATCCTCTACCTCTGCTGAGTCTTGTTTCAGCTTCGCCACGATGCTGTAGTCCTCCATGACCCATTGATTTCTCATTTTGACCACCACAGCTCTTGGAACATCGCCACCGACGACGATCTGCTCCGCCATGCTTGCTCGGAACGTCGACCCACCTCTCCGTTGCTCCTCCGACCTCGCTCCTTGCTTCAACGTGTTCGGGGTGAGCCACTGGTGCTTCCTGGATCCCTTATTGAGCTCTACCGGTTGCACGCCACCGGCATAGCGCTGCCGTGCCACCGTGTCCGCCATGGCCGACGACGAGCTAGTATAGGGCCGTAATCAGTGATGATAGGGACGTCAATCGATGCGCCTAGTCTTGGTGATCATTTTGGTACTTTGGCCGTCGCCGTTGGACTCACCGTCGACGAGTTTACGCCGGTCAGCGCCGTCGCCATCGTGGTCAAACGCGCGAGGTTAGGGATGACAGGTGGGACCCGTTGTCAGTGACTCAGCGTTCAAATGGATTTTTCTATTTTCATATTTGAATGAATAGTGATGTAATTTGTTATTTTTGTGTAGATTTATTTAGAGCTCCAAAAATTATGAAAATTTTTGTCTGACTTCTATGTGATGTATAGTATTTAAGAAAAATATGAAATAATGTTTTTCAGTAACTTTTGAATGTGATAAAAATTGCTCAATTTATTAATAAATGGATTTCCATGATTTTTCTAGGCTTATTTATTTATTCAAAAATTATGAAATTTGTTTTGCCACTTAGTTATCATGTAATGAACATTTACTAAAATTTTGAGCTCAATTAGAATAAGTTGATTTATTTCATAATTTTGAATTAAATAATTAATTCATAAAAGCAAATTGTAACCTTTAATGAATTCGGTTTTGTTTGAATTTTTGATTGAGTGATGTCCTTGGGTGATTAGTTGATAATGATCCTTGGCAATTGATTTGGGTGTTGCGAAAAAAGGTTTGATTAGTTTGACTTGCCATTGTACCGCGAAGGAAAGTTGTATTCAAATTCTTAATTTTTGTATCCATCATCGAGCATCATGTTTCGTATTCCGCATCATGTTAAACATGGCATTGTTACTACGTGTAGTGAACGAAGGTGAACACGTGGTAATTAATCAAGTTGTTGAGGAAGTTAATCCATCGGTTGAGGTCGGATCGAATACTTGTGAAACATCGCAGGAACCGGACTTTTCACAAGTATTTTATAACCCCCGGATGCATACAACCCTACCTTGTATTTTATAAATTAATTTTGCTTTTGCTTTCCGTTGCTGCATTAAGTGATTAGGAGTTAAGTAAGAGCCTAATTGGTGCATTACCACCTTGTTATTCCATAATTACCATATTACCAGTTTTAAATTCGTATATGCCTAGTTATGCTTAGCTATGCGTAGAACGATGAAAGTTAGGTGATTACCTATCACCTGCGAACTTTAAACAGGATTTGATTAACTTATGTTATCATGTGATATGGGAATGTGGAGTAATAAATCTAGACCGGGCGGACTCGGTGTGTGTGAGCCACAAGACATGGAGGTCTTGTGAGCAGATTCTTTCCGCCTGTGTCGATTAAGGCACGTCCGTTGTTGAACTATGTGCGGTGAGACTTTGTAGTACTAACCACATACTCTGGTAAGCCTGAACTTGGCGATTCTATTACGAGAATAGCGTGTACCCACGTGGCAATGGGCTAGATTGGTGGAGTACTGTATTCTCGGGTGGCGCGGACCCGTTCTTGCTTTAGAAGATCTGAGAGTAGGTTGATATATGTAGGTCGGGGACCTGCATATGTCGTGTGGTCTAGCATCCCCAGCTGGGTTTTAATCGGTTCGAATCGTCGTTGCTCCTCGGTTATGGAGACTCACTTCTCTGTTCATCATCATAGTACTAATAACTAGAACTCGAAAAAGGCTTGTAAAGGTGTTGGATATGAAGTTTCATGATCTCAACATGGATCGTGTCAGCTTTGTATATGATTTTATGAAGTTTTCTATATAAAGAATTTTGTTAAAGAGCTTTTACGCAAAAGAACTTTGATTATTGTTAAAGCCATACCTTGAATCCCATGAATTGGCATTCCTGAGTTCTATTAGTTTTTATTTCGGTTAAGTCTTGTTGAGTACTTTTGTACTCAGAGTTCGTTGACCCTTGTTGCAGGTGAGCCTCATGAGCAGATCTATTTTGGATCGTGCTGCATGACTATCGTTCGTTCTGACGATGAGAAGTAAATGTGTGATCCTTGGGCAGGATGTTTATTTTGTGTGTTATGTATATGTTAATTATGCCACTCCACTACTACTATGGTTTGTAATAATTATCGAACTTAGTTTGTAAGGTTTGAAACAACTGGTTTGTAAACTATGTTATCGTAAGACTTCCGCTGTTTTTACTCTGGTATTGATATTTGAACAAATGTTGTAATACTGCAATGACTTTGTAACGTGATCCTGCTCGGAAATCGTGGATGATTCGGGGTTCCCCGAGGACACCCGACAGTCTTTTTAAGTTAATGGAAACATATGCATAAATGTCAAAGGTCGTCGGACAGTGATAGGTGCATGTGGGTCCTATAACTTAGGAGGTTCTACCACACACAGTCTCCAATTATCCTCCATATATTTTCCATGTGATAGTAATATAATAACAACAATAATATCTTTCCTATTATCGCGAGTGACAGGTAATCACTCGACTTCTATCGGATCCTATAGCATAGCAATCTACACGATCCTAACATACTAGTAGGACTCATAGGGTAAGGATATATATGCAAGTGGTTTTCATTCAACTCCTTAAAACTTAAAGCACAAGCATAAGATAAAGTGTAGAATAATATGGGTTATCCACCTATCGGTGTTTTTGGACCGGCGAGCCCTCAACCAACTAGTAAATTTGTACTGCATGTTCCTAATCTCGGATGGTGATGCAAAGAGACACAAGGTTTATACTGGTTTAGGCAATAGGTGCCCTACGTCTAGTCTGAGAGATCGATCTTGTATTCCTTGCACCGAGGTGCTTGTAGTAGGGGTTTACAAGTAGGGCGAGAGAGGGAGCTAGTCCCCGGTCTCTATGTGGGGTGGTGTGGTTTGCTTGAGATGTTGATCTCAGGCAGCGGGGAAGCACGTGTGCTCGTCTGAGCGTCTATGCGTGAGTTCGTGAACTCGTGAGCCCGTCGTCTGTGAGCGTAAGTGTCAGCCTAAATGTAAGCGCTCGTTAGTTCATCGTCCCTAGAAATGGCCCCGGTCTCTCCCTTTTATAGTCGAAGGGGGGACAGGGGTGATACATGTGTTCGCTACGTAGTGTCCTGTAAGCAGAGGCAGCGTGTCTGAGCCTTGTAGCTTGCTACTGTGGCGGCATGGTCGACGGAGCGGTCCTATCCTTGATGTACTGGAGCGATGCGTCGGTCACGCCTGATCCTGTGCGACGTGGGAGCTCCAGTAATAGCTTGACATAGGGCAGGGTGAACGACGTGCCGGTCGCTGTGCGCTGACAGTGTGAAAAGCCAAGGCTCAGTCGGTGTCGAGGCCGAGCCATCATGGGGGCTCGGTGGGTGCGAATCCCGAGGCTGCCGAGACCCTGAAGTGGATTACCGAGGCTCGAAGGGAGCAGTTGGTCCTGTACACTGATTCCGAGGCTACAGGGACCCGAACTTGACTCCCCATGCCACGCTGTCCTCGAAGGAGTTGGGGTTAGGCAGCATAGTGCGGTATGGGTGTTAGTCGCGGGCATAGTGCTAAGCACAGCGGCCGATAACCCTTGCTCCGTCCTATCCCGGACGGCATGGCGTCGATGTGACCCTACGTCTCGTTGGCCACTCTGCTGTGTCGAGCCATCGTTCGACTGATATCATGGGAGCGGTTGAACGCGTTGGTTGGACATGACACCCTGTCAGAGAAGTGGGTCAAGGCGGAGGCGACGGGGTTGTTTGCTGAGCCGGCTCTGAGCGAGGCGGAGAATCAGCAACTCATCCAAGGCCTTCTAGGCAGGGCCTCAGGCGAGTTGGAGAATCAGATCCCTATCCGAGGCCCAACATGCGAGGCCTCAAGCGAGGTGGAGAATTGGTTCCCTATCCGAGGCCCTATGTGCGAGGCCTCGAGCAAGGCAGAGAATTGGTAGCCTCGGACGAGGTGGGGGTTAGCCAGTAGTTGTCTCTTGGCTTTGATTTTTAAAGGGTCTAAGCGATTTTTCAGCTCTTGCTTAGGGGACCCCTTTTTAAGGTACCCGACAGTAGCCCTCAAGCCTCGAGGAGAGTGTGAGCGCTCTTCCCAAGGTTTTGATGAGGTTTGGCTCACGGGAGCTCCTGGCGGGATGGTGTTGCATATTCGAAGCCTCGGCGGGTGCGCACGAGCGCACCCACCGGGTGTAGCCCTCGAGGCCCTGGAGGAGTGGATTTATTCCTCCGAGGGCTTTTTGTCATGTTGAGCGAGGGGTTTTATCATATTTGCCGAGCCCACGAGTGCGAGTTCGGGTCGCTGGGTCTTGGCGCGGTTGTAGGAAGGGCCCCCGAGCCTCTGCACGGAGCGAGAGGGCGGTCAGGAGTTCCCCTAGCTTTTTGTGCGACCCTCGCGCATCCTTTTCATTTGGAAGGAGGGTGTCGGGTACCATGAAACGGGGTACCCCGAACGTTTACCGAAAGAATCACTTAAGCCCTACCAAAGACAAAGCCAAAAGGTAAACCATCGGTTGATCTCCGACATAGTCCGAGCCCACCAGCTCTCCGCCTCGCACGAGGCCTCGCACGGGAGGCCTCGATGGCCTGCCAAATCTCTGTCTCGTGCGAGGCCTCGCACGGGAGGCCTTGATGAGGAACCAATTCTCCGTCTCGCCCGAGGCCCTGCATGTAAAGCTTCGAAATGAGACAGCTACTCTCCGTATCGCTCGAGGCCGGCTCAGCAATAACCCGTCGCTTCTGCCTCGACCCGTCTTCCCGACAGCACGTCGTGTCCCATTAATGCGCCAACCACTCCCGCAATATTAGCCAGATGACGGCTCGACACTGCGGAGCGGCCGACGAGACGGGAAGTCGCGTCAACGCCATACCATCCCGGATAGGGCGCGGTGGGGATTACCGGCCACTGTGCTTTGGTGCTGTGCCCACGATCAGCGCCTGCACTACACTGTGCCACCTAACCCTCGCCCCAGAGACAACATGGCATGGGGAGTCAAGTCCGGGTCACCATAGCCTCGGAATCAGCGTATGAGACCGACTACTCCCTCCAAGCCTCGGCAATCCACTTCAGGGTCTCGGCAACCCCGGGATTCACGTCTACCGAGCCTCCCACAGTGGCTCGGCCTTGGCACCAACTAAGCCTCGGCCTCTCACACAGTCAACACACAGTGACCAGCACGCTGACCGCCACGCCCGCTTCGAGATAACACTGGAGCTCCCACGACGCATAGGATCGGATGTGACCGGCGCGTCGCCCTAGTACTTCAAGGACGAGACCACTCCGTCGCCCATGCCACCATAGTAATAGGCTACAGGGCTCGGACATGTCGCCTCCGTCTGCACGATGCCGTGTAGCTAGCGAATGTATCACCGTTGTCCCCCCTTCAACTATAAAAGGGAGGGACCTAGGCCATTTCTAGGGGGGATGGATGATTAGGCCTACGCCCACATGACGAACTCACGCATAAACGCACAGGCGAACGCTCGAGCCTCCTCGCCGCTTGAGATCAACATCTCAAGCAATCCACGCCGCCCCACGTAGAGACCTAGGACTAGCTCCCTCTCTTGCCCTGCTTGTAACCCCCTACTACAAGCATTTTGGTGCAAGGAATACAAGATCAATCTCTCAAACTGGATGTAGGGTGCTCATTACCCGAACTAGTATAGACCTTGTGTCTCTTTGCATGACCATCCGGAATTGGGAACAAGCAGTACAAATTTACTAGTTGGTTGAGAACTCGCCGGTCCAAAACATCGACAGTTGGCATGCTAGGTAGGGGGCGTCTACGTGTCAGCTTCATCATCCCAACAAGTTCTGGATGGCAGACCCTGTACGACCACTGCGTCTCAGCATGGTGATCGGGTTTGGGAGCCTAGAGTTCATGTCTCTAGGGCATGAGTACGACATGGTACTCCTCATGCCCCGAGCTCCGCCGACCGATGATGATGTCACGCACCCGTAGCCCAGGCGCAGGCGGCGCCCGGGCAGCCGCTCTCGCTGTGCTCGCCAGGCACGACGCGAGCGGGGTCACCCTGACACCACGCGAACTCAGGGCGACACGCCGCTCTCCACTGGTATCCCACGCCCAGCTGTTGGCCCAAGGTCCCTGGTTGGGAACCTGTCTAGCCTGAGCCTGGACCGAGGAAAGATGCCGGTGGCACACGACGATGCCTCGGCGTCAAGCTCTGCCCCGCCACGTCCTAAGGAGCCCGCTCCGGCGGAGCAGAGCCCGACGATGGCACCATCCCCATACCCCTTCGGGTTGAGAAATGCTGCCGCCTCCTATGCTCACGCCTATGCTTCTGCTCACGCAGAGCCCTCGGGACACCCCCAATGTTTCACCCTTGACCTCGATGCCACAGCTTCGACCCACACCCACACTGACTCCTCGGAGGGGGACGAGGCGTGGGCCGGAGCGGATTTCTCTAGAATCCATGACCCTAAAGCCATGCGCCGCTTCTTGGCCACGAGCGACTACTGCTTTGGCTACTCCGACTCCGACGACGAAGGCACTTACGATCCCGCTCGTGAGTGTTTCCACGTCAGACTCGGGATGCCAAGCATGGACGATGAGGATGAGGGGGCAGGCAATCGCACCTCGCTTCGCCAGGGAACGGGCGATGCCACGCCCTCACGCATTGTCCCACCAGCAGCGCGGAATGAGAACCTTGCCCTCGGACAACTTCAACGCCCGAACCTGGAGCAGCTCCATGAGCTTTAGGCCAAGGTCGAGCAAGATCGACTCCTTCTGCAATAGCTTCGAGACACTCTCGAGCAGGAGCAGCAGGGTCATGGTGATGGCGGAGGAGCCCAGCGGCGGGCCCGCGACATCCACCATCGCATCAACGACGATGACAGAGGTGATCATCCCCTAATCTTTAATCGCGCTAGTCAGAATGTCATGGCTGCGGTGATGCTAGTGCACACGATGCCCGAGCCCTCTACCATGGAGGGGCGATGGGTCCGTGATGAGCTCTGGGATCTCCTCAAGACCGCCACGGTGCAGCAGGCCAAGAGTTCTGCCTCCCGACGACGCTGAGCTGCCTTGGACCTCCCCTCGGCACCATGTCAGCAGGATAGGGAGGCCTTGGTTTGTCCCGAGCCCGCTCGGGCGTCGACGATCAATAGGGTCCCCTTGCTGCACGACCACCTCGACAACCGACACGAGGCACAGGACTACCATGAGGTGGTCAGTAGGCGACGACACCACGACAATGAGGGGCCCGCCCGCGGCTACCATCCACACCGAGGCGGCCACTACGACAGTGGGGAGGACTGTAGCCCCTCTTCTGAACCGCCTGGCCCCTGAGTTTTTAGCAGGGCCATCCACGGCGCTCAGTTTTCGGCCCGGTTTCGGCAACCAGCCAACCTCATGAAGTATAGCGGTGAGACCAATCCCGAACTTTGGCTTGCCGATTACCGCCTGGCTTGTCAGCTAGGCGGCACGGATGATGACCTGCTCATCATCCACAACCTCCCCTTGCTCTTTTTAGACTCGGCGCGAGCCTTTCTCGAACACCTTCCTCCCTCACAGATCCACGACTGGCGCGACTTGGTTAGGATCTTTGTCGGGAATTTCTATGGCACATACGTGCGCCCTAGAAACTCCTGGGACCTTAAGAGCTGTCGCCAGAAACCGGACGAGTCTCTCCAAGACTTCATCCAGCGCTTCTCCAAACAGTGCACCGAGTTGCCCAGCGTCGGCGACTCAGAAATCGTCCAGGCTTTCCTCTCCGGCACCACCTGCCGAGACTTGGTCCAAGAGTTAGGCTAGAATGTGCCGCGCTCCTCGATATCGCCACCAACTTGACCTCGGGCGAAGAGGCTGTTGGGGCCATCTTCCCCGACAATGACGCTAAAGGGAAGCGAAGGGACGAGGCCCCGAGGCCTCGGCTCCCCACCTCCCCAAGAAAAAGAAAAAGGGTCGCCAAGGGAAGCAGGACGTCCTCGAGGCCCATCTGGTCATAGCCGCAGAGCGCAAGAATCCCTGAGGCCCCAGGGGCCCTAGGCTCTTCGACGACATGCTTAGGAAACCCTGCCCTTACCACCAGGGCCCGGTAAAGCACGCCCTCGAGGATTGCTCCATGCTCTAGTGTTACTACACCAAGCTCGATCTCCCCGACGACGATGCCAAGCAGAGGGGCACCGGTGACTGGGACGATGACAAGGACGATAGGTTCCCCGAGGTGCACAATGCCTTCATGATATTTGGTGGACCCTCGGCGTGCCTTACGGCGTGCCAGCGAAAGAGGGAACGCTGAGAGGTCTTCTCGGTCAAAGTGGCCACTCCTCGATACCTCAACTGGTCTCAAGAGGCAATCACCTTTGATCGAGTTGACCACCCCGACCATGTCCCGAATCCCAGGCAGTACCCACTCGTTGTCGACCCGATCGTCGGCAACACCTGACTCACCAAGGTGTTGATGGACGGAGGCAGTGGCCTCAACATCCTCTATGCCAACACCCTGGAGCTCCTGGAGATCGATCGGTCGCGGCTCTGGGGTGACACCGCGCCTTTCCATGGCATCGTGCCGGGGAAACGTACGTGACCCCTCAGGCGCATCGACCTTCCTGTTTACTTCGGCACCCCCTCTAACTACCGTAAGGAGGTCCTTACCTTCGAGGTGGTCGGGTTCAGGGGAACCTACCATGCCATCCTAGGGCAGCCGTGTTGCGCCAAGTTCATGGCAGTCCCCAACTACACCTACCTCAAGCTCAAGATGCCGGGTCCCAATGGCGTCATCACGATTGAATCCATGTACAAGCATGCATACGACTATGACATCGAGTGCATCGAGTACGCCAAGGCTCTCGTGGAGGCCGAGACCCTCATCGCCAACCTTGACCAGCTCGGTGGCGAGGCGCCTGACTCCAAGCATCGCGCCGGGACGTTCGAGCCCATAGAGGCCATCAAGCTCGTCCCAGTTGACCCCGCCTGCCCCGATGACCGGGCGCTGAGGATCAGCGCCACCCTCGACATCAAATAGGAAGCCGTGCACATCGACTTTCTCCACGCGAATGCTGATATGTTCGCATGGAGTCCCTTGGACATGCCGAGCATACCGAGGGAGGTCACCGAGCATGCCTTGGACATCCGGGCCAGCTCCAGACTAGGGAAGCAACGCCTACGCTGATTCGACGAGGAAAAGCACAGGACCATCGGCGAGGAGGTGAAGAAACTCTTAGCGACTGGATTCATCAAGGAAGTATCCCATCCAGAGTGGTTAGCTAACCCTGTGTTAGTCAAGAAGAAAAATGGGAAGTGGAGGATGTGTGTAGACTACACCGGATTGAATAAAGCCTGTCCCAAAGTCCCCTTCCCGTTACCTCGAATTGATCAAATCATTGACTCCACTGCAGGATGCGAGACCCTATCTTTCCTTGATGCATATTCCGGTTACCATCAAATCAAGATGAAAGAGTCCGACTAGCTTGCGACTTCTTTCATCACCCCATTTGGCATGTACTACTATGTGACTATGCCTTTTGGCCTCAGAAACGTAGGGGCCACATACCAGCGGTGCATGACCTAGGTCTTTGGCGACCACATTGGGTGAACCATCGAGGCCTATGTGGACGACATTGTGGTCAAGTCCAGAAGGGCCGGGGATCTCATCGATGACCTGGAGGTAGCCTTCAAATGCTTTAGAGAGAAGGGCATCAAGCTCAACCCCGAGAAGTGTGTGTTCGGGGTCCCCCGAGGCATGCTCTTGGGATTCATAGTCTTGGAATGCGGCATTGAGGCCAACCCAGAGAAGGTCTCAGCCGTGACCAACATGGGACCGATCCGAGACCTCAAGGGAGTGCAGAGGGTCATGGGATGCCTTGCGGCCCTGAGCCACTTCATCTCACGCCTTGGTGAAAAAGGCTTGCCTCTGTACCGCCTCTTGAGGAAATCCGAACACTTTTCTTGGACCCCTAAGGCCAAAGAAGACCTCACCAAGCTCAAAGCACTGCTCACCAATCCTCCCGTCCTGGTACTGCCGGCCAGGGGTGAGGCCCTCTTACTCTACGTCGCCACAACGACCCAAGTGGTCAGCGCAGCCGTGGTAGTAGAGAGGTAGGAAGAGGAGCACGCTTTACCCATCCAATGACCTATCTACTTCATCAGCGAAGTGCTCTCTAAGACCAAAATGCGCTACCCCCACATCCAGAAGCTAACCTATGCCATAGTCTTGGCTCGGCGCAAGCTGCGTCACTACTTCGAGTCCCACCCAGTAACCGTGGTGTCGTCTTTCCCCTTGGGAGAGATAATCCATAACTGGGAGGCCTCGGGTAGGATAGCCAAGTGGGCCATCGAACTCATGGGGGAAGCCCTGACCTTTGCACCTCGGAAAGCAATAAAGTCTCAGGTCTTGGCTGATTTTGTGGCTGAGTGGACCGACACCCAACTGCCACCTGCTCCAATTCAGACGGAGTGCTGGACCATGTACTTCGATGGGTCCCTGATGAAGAACGGGGCAGGCGCAGGTCTGCTCTTCATCTCACCCCTTGGAGTACACATGCGCTACATGGTTCGGCTCCACTTCGCCGCCTCCAACAACGCAGCCGAGTACGAAGCCCTCATCAATGGCTTGCAGATCGCCATCGAACTTGGAGTACGGCGTCTCGACATCCGGAGTGACTCGCAGCTCGTCGTTGATCAAGTCATGAAGGAGTCAAGTTGCCTCGACCCCAAAATGGAGGCGTACTGCAAGTTGGTACGTCGCCTAGAAGACAAGTTCGACGGTCTCGAACTCAACCACGTCGCGCGAAAATACAGCGAGGCCACGGACGAACTGGCAAAAATGGCCTCAGCACGGGCTCTGGTCCCCTCGAACATCTTTGCCAGGGACCTCCACAAGCCTTCCATTGACTACGCCTCGGCAGCAGAAGAGGGCCCACCGGCCAAACCCACCACAGGGCTCGACGCCCCCTCTGCCGCTGAGACTCTTCGGCCGAGCCCGAGGTCATGGAAGTCGACACAGAGCCTCCCCAGACCGACCAGGACATGGACTGGTGAGTCCAGTTCCTTGATTGGCTCGCTTAGGGAGAGCTTCCTAGTGACAGGACCAAAGCCCAACGGCTTGCGCGACAAGCCAAAACTTACGCCCTCTGCAACGGCGAATTGTGCAGGCAAAGTCCATCCGGTGTCCTCCAATGATGCATCACCGCCAAGGCAGGCCAAGCCCTACTTTGGGACTTGCACGCGGGGGCCTGCGGGCACCATGCGGGGCCTCAAACGCTTGTCAGAAACGCCTTTCGCCAAGGGTTCTACTGGCCGACGCCACCAAGTTAGTATGCTCCTGCGAGGGATGCCAGTACTATGTGCGGCAGACGCACCTCCTGGCCCAAGCCCTCCAAACCATCCCCATTACATGGCCGTTTGCTGTGTGGGGGCTCGACATGGTCGGGCCTCTGCAAAAGGCCCCTGGGGGCTACACCCATCTACTGGTAGTAATCGACAAGTTCTCCAAATGGATCGAGGCTCGTCCGATCAATCAAATCAAATCCGAACAAGCAGTGCTATTCTTCACTGACATCATCCATAGGTTTGGGGTTCCAAACACCATCATCACCGACAACGGGATGCAGTTCACCGACCAAAAATTCCAGACATTCTGCAATGACCACCACATACGTGTGGCCTGGTCGGCCATAGGGCACCCAAGGACAAATGGCCAAGTAGAACGTGCCAACGGCATGATCCTACAAGGCCTCAAGCCAAGAATTTACAACCGGTTGAAGAAGTTTGGTAAGAAATGGCTCACTGAACTCCCATCGGTCATCTGGAGCCTGAGGAACACACTAAGCTGAGCCACGGGGTTCACACCTTTCTTCCTGGTCTATGGAGCCGAGGCTATCCTCCCCACTGACCTGGAATATGGTTCCCCGAGGCTACAGGCCTACAACGAGCAAAGCAACCGCACCACCCGTGAGGACGCCCTCTATAACAGAACTGACCAAATCATAAGAACGTAAGTACAAAAACAATCACCAAAGCGATCAAATTCCTGTACTTAAGCTCCCATAATCCTGGTAGTCCGGAAATCACGAAGGATTTCAACCAACTCTCGACATACAAACCAAGATTGTAGTGATTCAACACAACACATCATCCGTTACAACATTTCATAATAAGCATTCAGATACATCCATCAGAGTTTAAATAGAATATTACAAACCAAGTTTGAGTGTGCGGAAGCAACATAGTTTGGTACAAAACATCATAGTTTTCAATTACATTACCAAGTCTGGGTCATGTCCCACAAAAGCATTATCAGGTGCGAGAACTAGTAGAGACCGTGCCCAATGGTCTAGTCTTCATCCCCAGCAGGGAGAAGGCAGTACTTGCAGCAACCAAAGTAGAACTGGTCATCTGCAACAGGTGGGAGATAAACCCTAAGTAGCTATCTCATGCTTCACATAGACTACCATAAAAATTTCAAAGCCATTGGGCAAGCAGAACTTGCTGTACCCAAAATAACAGGTGGCATGCCTATTTTTAGCATAATTAGGAAACCCTAATGAAAAGTGTCAAGCAATAGATTTCACATTTTTCCTAGCATCATTCTATCATAAGAACCTTGCTCACCAAATTTTACCTATACTGGATCTATAGAAAAATTATAAAAATTCACACAAGATCCATCCATTGATAATAGGAAATTCTATAACTCAAAAACTATGCATGCACTAGCTCTGAAATTTTAACCAGAGATTCTACTAAGCATTAATAGATTACCCACAAAATTTCATCATTTTTGGACCACAGAAACTCAAGATAAAATTCAAACAAGTTTGCATGTATCCAAAAACACATTTCAAAGTCCTATTTAATTCATCCATAATTTCTAAAACATGTGCTCATATAATATTTTTATTAAATACTAGACAATACTAGGAACTCAACAAAATTGGAACCGTAGCATTTGGATCTACCAATCTTGAGTTACACATTTTTGAATCATGCACACAATTCTGTGAAAAACAAAATAAACAAAACAAAACAAGAAATCATTTCACTGCTGTTGGGCCGGCCCGAGGACACGGCGGCCCACGAAGCGCACTGGCGCGGCCCAAGATGCGGCGCAGCCCAGCCAGGCTCTTGCCTGAGCCTCGGTGACTGACAGCCGGGACCCGCGCGTCAGGGAGAGAAACAGGGGAGGCGGCCTCGGTGATGGTGGAACTCGCCGACGGCGACTCCTCCGGCGAATTGGACAGCACCGGCGTGCTCCCCAAGTTCCCACGTGTCGATTGACCTACAAATCCAAAGCTCTAGCGGTCCTTAAGTGCTCCGGCCATGGAGCTCGGCGACTCGGCCATGGCGCACGGCGGCGCTCGGCCGTGTCCTGGCGCGGCTGGACCGGCATTGGTGGTAGCCATTACACTCAAGCATCTACACGTGATGGAGAAGACTAAACGCGAGCTAAGAAAGGAGGAGGGGAACGGTGCCGTGCTGGCCACAGTGAGGTCACCGGCGCGGCCATGGCGCAGCGGTGTCAGAATGGTCACAGCGACCTTACCCAAGCGCCAATGGCCCGGCTAAGTGGTGGAGAAGGTCGCGAGGAACACCGCGGGGCTACGGTGAAGACGTAGCGCGCATTTTCCTAGCGGCGCTCGAGCTCGGCGACGGCGAAGCAGGAGCGGCAATGGCGGAGCGGCTGCTTGCGGCTGCGCTTGCTGTGGCGAGCGGACAAATGAAAATGGGAGGGCGAGCAGGTCAGGCAGGCGTGTGGCTTCAAGTGGAGGACACCGACAGCGGCGTCAGGCCAGCCACGGCGCATGGCCTGCGTGGTCAGGTGACCGGCGACGCGTGTCCCCCACGAGTCAGGTGTTTTCTGAAATGGAGATCACTGTAGCTCGCCTGATACATCGATTCAGTGATCCAACGACCGACTGACAGCGTACTTTTGATGATCTATAACTCCCAAACGGTGGCGATCTGGTTCATGGTGTAGTTAACAAAATTAAAGATCCAAGTGAGTACAACAACTTTGTTAATTGGAGCTTGGACTAATTCGGTTAGGATTGGGAGATACAAGCCTCCAAACAGGGATACTCGAAACTGAAAATCGCCAAAAAGACTTAGAAAAATTCTAAGTGTGAATTTAGTATGGAAATCTGACTTGTGGGCCATGTTTGACCATGTTCCACACATTTTCATGAGTTCGCCATAAAACAACTTTTGTTCCTTGATAAATTAGCTACAACTTTTGCAAAGAGTGCACAGCCATGCAAAGTTTCTAAGTTGGACTTTTGAATTAGTCAAACAGTGACACTCCAAGGGTCAATTCAAGTCAAACCTCCACTTGAGGGCATTTTGGTCATTTTGATCTACATGAACAATGTCCCAACAAGTAACCTAAGTATAGTTAAGGTGTAATAGACCATGATCAACCACTTTACCAAATTGTTATACCACTTCTAAAGATCACATGTGATAAAGAAATTAAAACAAGTAATTCATTCATATGTTTCAATTCCATGTTTCACATGTTTCATGACCTCATGGTTATTTTATACGTGTCACATTTCTACCATGTTGCCATGTTTCATGGTATAAGAAACTCAGGTTGCATTCACATGTTACACCATTACTATTCACAACACTCAAGTATGAAACATACACAATTGGAAAATGTTGCATATGCATGTTTCAGTAACAAAGGCATGATGAGATAGATGATGCACATGTTTATGAAATGAAATGCAATTAGTGGAAGCCAAACACCTAGGGTGTTACAACCTTCCCCCCTTAGAAAAATCTCGTCCCGAGATTTGGAAAGCGTACCATTTAGTATAGAAAGTTGGATGATTTTCTTTTAAATAATCTTCCCGCTCCCATGTCGTATCCCATTCACTATGATTACTCCAAACTACCTTGTATAACTTAACCACTCGTGTACGAGTCACTCTTTCTTGAGTATCCAGAACTTGCACGGGCTTCTCCTCATAAGAAAGATCAGATTTCAAGTTGACTTTTCTTGTTGCTATTCTTTCCTCGGGAATACGGAGACACTTCTTCAGCTGGGACACATGGAAAACCGGGAATATAGCTCCCATCTCACGGGGTAGATCGAGTTTATAGGCTACTCTTCCACTTTTCTCGATAATGCGGTAAGGTCCAACATATCGAGGCTCAAGCTTCCTTTTAATTCCAAAACGCTTTACTCCTTTCATAGGGGATACCTTCAGATAAACATGATCACCTGCTTCAAACTCAATAGGTTTTCTTCTCTTATCAGCGTAGCTCTTTTGTCTAGCCTGAGCGGCAGTCATATTCTTCTGTATAGTTCGAACTTGCTCTTCGGCTTCTTTTACAAAATCAATACCATAGAATCTTCTTTCCCCGGGTTCCACCCAGTTCAAAGGAGTTCTACACTTGCGGCCATAAAGAGCTTCAAAAGGAGCCATTTTGATACTCTCTTGATAACTGTTGTTATAAGAGAATTCAGCGAGAGGTAACCAGTCCTCCCAAGAGCCTTTGCAAGAGATAAGACAAGCTCTAAGCATGTCCTCAAGAATTTGATTAACACGCTCTGTCTGTCCTGATGTTTGCGGATGATAGGCAGAACGGCAGATTAGATGAGTGCCAAGATTCTGATGTAAGCACTCCCAAAAACGAGCCGTGAATTATGGTCCTCTATCTGAAACAATGGATTTGGGTACACCATGGAGACGTACCACTTGTTGAAAATAAATCTCAGCATAATTGTGAGGGTGATAGGTAGACTTGACCGGAATAAAGTGAGCGGATTTAGTTAGATGATCTATGATAACCCAGATGGAATCATAACCCTTTTTGGTAGTGGGTAATCCAACAATAAAATCCATGCTAATTTCTTCCCACTTCCAGCTAGGAATAGAGAGTGGCTGCAATAATCCGGGCCTTATGTGAATAGCCTTGACTCTGCAGTAGTTATCACACCTTGCCATGTAAGCTGCGATTTCTTTCTTCATCTTGGTCCACCAATAATACAGCTTGAGATCTTGATACATTTTACTGCTACCAGGATGGATGGACAATTTAGAAGAATGGGCTTCAGCCATAATTTGATTTCTAAGTTCTTTGTCTTTGGGTACCACAAGCCTATCATTAAACCAGAGAATTCCTTGGTCATCGACCCTAAAGTGCTTGGTCTCTTTCTCTTTCATCTTCCGCTTGATGTGAAACACACCCACATCAGTCTTCTGGAGTTCGATAATTCGACTTCTAAGAGAGCAATCCATAGTGATATTGTGGAGTACTACAGGATGAAGGAGGTGTGCCAGATGAAAGTCTTCACTAACTAAGGAATTGCAATGGGCCTTTCTGCTTAAGGCATCAGCAACCACATTTCCCTTACCAGGATGGTAGTGCACTTGAAGGTTGTAGTCTTTGATTAATTCTAACCATCGCTGTTGACGCATGTTCAACTCGGGTCGAGTAAAGATGTACTTGAGGCTTTTATGGTCAGTATAGATGTTGCACACATTACCCAGCAAGTAATGTCTCCAAATCTTCAGGGCATGAACAACTGCGGCTAGCTCTAAGTCATGGGTAGGATAGTTGACTTCATGCTTTCGAAGCTGGCGCGAAGCATAAGCAATTACTCAGCCCTCCTGCATAAGAACACACCCCAGACCGGTGCCGCATGCGTCACAGTAGACATCAAAAGGCTTCTCGATGTCAGGTTGTGCCAATACAGGAGCAGAGGTTAGTAAGGTCCACAAAGTGTGGAAAGCCTCTTCACACTTCGGAGTCCACACAAACTTCTCATCTTTTTGAAGCAGTCGAGTCATGGGCTTGGCGATTTTTGAGAAATCCGGGATAAAGCAACAATAATAGCCAGCCAAACCCAGGAAACTTCGGACTTCTGTGACCGTAGTAGGTGCCTTCCACTCAAGGACTTCTTGCACCTTAGTAGGGCCAACCGAAATTCCATCACCAGATAACACATGACCTAGAAAAGGTATCTTGTTCAACCAGAATTCGCACTTGCTGAACTTAGCATAAAGCTGGTTGTCACGCAACCGAGTTAGAACAAGTCTCAGATGTTTAGCATGCTCTTCTTCATTCTGAGAATATACAAGGATATCATCAATGAACACGACGACAAACTTGTCCAATTCTGGCATGAATACAGAATTCATCAGGTACATAAAGTGTGCCGGAGCATTGGTCAACCCAAAGGACATGACAAGGTATTCGAACAAGCCATAACGAGTAGAGAAAGCTGTCTTTGGTATATCTTCAGGACGAATTTTGATCTGATGGTAGCCAGACCTCAAATCGATCTTGGAGAATACCTTAGCTTTGGAGAGCTGATCAAACAGAATATCAATGCAAGGAAGAGGGTATTTGTTCTTGATAGTAACAGCATTAAGGGGGCGATAATCCACGCACATGCGCAACGATTCATCCTTCTTCACAAAGATGGCCGGACAACCCCAAGGAGATGAACTAGGCCAAATCAAACCTTTCTTTAATAGCTCATTCAACTAACTCTTCAGCTCAGCCAACTCATTGGGCGGCATTCTATAGGGCCTTCGAGAAATAGGAGCCATACCCGGAATGAGTTCTATCTTGAATTCTACATCACGGTCCGGAGGTAATCCAAGCAAGTCATCAGGGAAGACATCAGGAAACTCATAGACAACTGGTAGATCCTTAATGGCTTTGGCTAGGGTAGCATTGGCTGTATTGTGGATAGAGATATCACGAGGTAACTGCACTAGAAAACCCTTCTTATCCACAGGATCCCTCAACATTACCACACGGGTTGAGGTATCGATCAACACTCCATTCCCGCTCATCCACTTCATTCCTAGGATTATATCAATTCCTACCCCTGGTAGAATTACAAGATCCATAAGGAATTCTCGACCCCCAGTCTCAATCTTTACATCTTTAACTACTTGGTTAGTCAGGATATTATTTCCAGCAGCACTAATACAATAACCACCCTTGACAATTGTAATCACAGTCATCTTATGCTTAGATGCAAAAGTAGAACTCACAAAGGAATGCGAAGCACCCGAATCAAAGAGCACTACTGCAGGGTGATCATTAACAAGAAACTTACCAGCGGTGACCACTTCACTAGTAGGAATTTCCTCCACTGTAGTGTAGTGAACATGCCCCTGACGGACGTTTCCTTGAGCATTCTTGGGAGGATAGGGACACTTATTTGCCCAATGACCAGGCTGGTTACAGTTCCAACACGGCCTATTTGCTGGTGGTGCATTGGAGCTGCCCTGCCCAGAGGTATTCTTTGGCAAGGAAATTGTGTACCCCTTGCGGAAACCAGTTTTAGCTTGATTCTTCTTCTGAGGTGGGCGGTATCGGACATTAGCATTGGGTGGACGATACGGGGTCTTGGATACCATTGGAGCCTTAGACTGAGAAGCACCAGCCTCAAAGTTTCTTTTACGGTTCTTGGAAGCAGCATATATCTTGTCATTATTCTCCTGAGTCAGGGTGTCACTAATAAACTCATTGAAGGTGACACACTTACAGTTGCCCATAGACTTCATCAGTTTTTGGGAAAGTCCCCTCTTGAAGCTAGCTATTCTCTTGGCGTCAGTATCAATGAACTCAGGAGCATACCTTGCCAGGTTGTTGAATGCCTAGAGGTATTCATTAAGACTCTTGTTGCCTTGGGTTAGCTTCATAAACTCGGTATGCTTAATGGCCATGAGACCCAGAGGGATAAAATGTCCCCGAAAAGCTGTCTAGAACTGGTCCCAAACTATCTCAACGTTTGCAGGGAAAGTGGTCCTATGATGGGTCCACCAGATGCCTGTAGGGCCTTGGAGCTGGTGTCCTGCATACGAAGCCTTCAGGCCTTCTGTCAAACGGAGCAATCCAAACCTTTGCTCTATCGTGCTCAACCATTCATCAGCTTGTAATGGTTCTTCTGCCTCATGAAAGATAGGAGGCTTTGTGTCCATGAAGTCCTTAAAGCTGCTGTACTGGTTTGGCTCGGGTCCCTGGCGGACATGCCGATCCTCACGGTTAGCCATCTGGCGCATCGCCTCAGCTAGCATGCGCTGACTTTCCATGACCGTCTGCATTAGCTCAGCTGGTGTGGGCGGTGGAGGAGGTGGTTGTTCCTCATCTCCCATGCTACGACCACGACGAAGGTTATAAGCCATCTACAAAATGTATAGCCAATGAGCACCGATGATGTGGAAACTTTTGTAGATGAATTGTATAATTATGCCAAACTGAGTCCATTGGAGAGAATACATTATATAATCAACAGAGGCACAATCATTCATCACAATCACACAACTCATCAAGAGAGTCAATTGACACATAAATGCGATGAATTTACCCAACAATCGAGATCCATAGACCGCAAAGACGAATTTCATCAAAAGCTCACATACGTGGAGCATAATACGTTTGATAGGTTACATCCAAGCCATAGAGGTTCCAAACTTACATCAAGGGTAACATAGGGTTTGATATTACATCCCAATGATTAGCTTGATACAAAGCTACTCGTTCATGCATGAGGATCAACAAAAGACTAGCTATAGCGCACTAGCTAAGTAGTAAGCTAAACTACGCATCGTCCTCGGAGTCAGTGTCGAAGATCTCTCCTCCATCTTCATCACTAGCAGGCTCTAACTCCTCATCTTCCTCCTCATCAGGTGGAACATCCTTAGGTCCATTGACCTCCATGTCATCATCACCTTCAGCCATGATGACACCAGAGCCCATCTCATCCTCATTGTCATTCTCAACATCAGGGGGCAGGAGAGGGTGAAGCTGATTGTGTAATAGGTGAACCTCCTCATGGAGATTGTCATTGTACTCCTCGACAACTGCCAACTGCTGCTCTAGCTCCACCTATCGCGCTCTCAACACATTCTCCTCGTGCCAGGCTTCATTCTGTTGGTTCATCACGTGAATCAACATGCGTTCACAGTTGCGGTGAGCAACTGTCAACCTCTGAACCTCAAGGGTCTCTTGGTCCCTTTCCTGTGTTACTTGCTCCAAACGGTGCTGAGTCGCATTCCTCTCAGCAGTCACCCGAGCTAGCTCTGTCCTCAGCCTTTCCGCCTCAGTAGGCTCAGGACGGGGCTCGCGAGGAGCTAAACGGTGATGAGGCGCCCTGCCTCCAGCGGACTTGTGAGCAGTGAGTTTTGTGCGCGCCATCTGTAGCAAAAAGTTGCAACATAAGGGGAGAATCATTTAAGGGATACAGAATTTAATTAGTCGGGACAAACAAATTTTAAGGGAGAGAATAATGCAAGAAATGCCATGTATGCTTGAACATGATGCATGCACGATCCGTACGTCCTCACAAACCTAGAACAATTTAAAGGCTAGCGAAATATACGGTGGCATACATACGTTTTCTCGTATATAATAGCTAGTCGATCTACAACGAGACGTTGTTAGTGCACCTGCAGAAAATTTCATTTCAGCCCAATAATTTCCCAAAAAGCATAGAAAACAAGCAGTAAACTAGATACTTTCATACATGCATCCCCTGATGCATATACTCTAGTATCACAGCTACCCGTCAGAGATACCCACATTTAAGTACTCTCATAGATACATGATCGAACATGTAAGTATGCGAGCAACCACAACTACTCTCCCCTAGATCGACGGTTGGACGGTCATGCTCTCACAACTCCCACTTACCAGAGCGTAGAGGTGTTTTGATCCATACATTACCACCCAAGCGGATGGCTGTAACGTCCAGTCCCGACATACATGGCCCAGGCCCACTCTTCCGAGGAGTGGTCCCACCCGCGTAGCAACCCGCTTGAACTTTCGTCCTCGCTTCGTTCAAAACGGTTAACCAAAGGTTACTACGCGTCCCTGACCCTGGTATTTAAGTCGATCCGGCGATTCCTCAGTTTCCAGTATGGTACTAAACATGGTTGCACAGTGTTTTCGTGGCGCTACAGTAACCCGTAAACAGTGAACAGGCACCAGCGAAATCGGCCGGCCCATTTTCGAGTGAACAGTAGCCCAGAGTCTGGGTGATACAGTGACCGTCATTCCCCTGCTACAGTGCCACCGGCCCATACTGAAATTGGATTGGGCCCACTTTGGCCCATTAAGATGTTACTATGGCATCCATACAATAGCACGCCGTATGGACGACGAAACAGAAACAAGCAGGAACCCCCAAGTTAGTACTTTAATAAGCCACCTAAGAGTCCTTATTTGGGCATAAGGGATATGACCACTGGCAATACTTAGTATTTAATTTAGGATTTTCGAAAATACTTTTGTTTTAAATACACAAATGACATGTTTAGTGTCGAATCTTGCTCTGATGCCAGCTGTAACAGAACCGACCAAATCATAAGAACGTAAGTACAAAAACAATCACCGAAGCGATCAAATTCCTGTACTTAAGCTCCCATAATCCCGGTAGTCCAAAAATCACGAAGGATTTCAACCAACTCTCGACATACAAACCAAGATCGTAGTGATTCAACACAACACATCATCCGTTACAACATTTCATAATAAGCATTCGGATACATCCATCAGAGTTTAAATAGAATATTACAAACCAAGTTTGAGTGTGCGGAAGCAACATAGTTTGGTACAAAACATCATAGTTTTCAATTACATTGCCAAGTCTGGGTCATGTCCCACAAAAGCATTATCAGGTGTGAGAACTAGTAGAGACTGCGCCCAATGGTCTAGTCTTCATCCCCAGCAGGGAGAAGGCAGTACTTGCAGCAACCAAAGTATAACTGGTCATCTGCAACAGGTGGGAGATAAACCCTGAGTATGAGAAGGTACTCAGCTAGACTTACCCGTCAAAACCAAAAATAAAAGACATCAAGGGTCATGCAAGGCTTTTTAGGTGGGCTAGCTTGACACAGTTGCATAAAAGAGCTTATGATTATAGTAACCAATTTAAACTTAGCATCAAGCTTATCATCATTTACCTGTCCACTAGATTAGCACCTGTACTAGAGCACTCACTTATTAGGAGCAAACAATATTAACCATAGCAGGTATAATAAGGCTGTCATCATCATATCATCATTTCCGAACCATTATGTTATAAAGTGTATCTACATTGGAGATAAGCCCGTCAAGTTCTCACTAACCGGGAGAGACGGCGACTCGAATCGAATTACAACTCAGCTGAGGGGGTATTCCTAACTCTCACCCTGGCATACTTAGCAAGGGTAGCCGTGGGTCACCTTTGGAACATCTCAGGAACCAAATTCGTGGGTTCGATCAGCGCCAGCACTCTCAGGGATTACCCTTCTGCCAGGACGATCAGGACTTTTAAATCACCTGCCCTTGGACTCACGCCTACGGCTCCCTTCCGAGGCGCACTTTATACTTATCGACTCCCGGCCTGAGGTGAGCTACTCGGCTTCGTGGTCAGTCTCTAGACCTGGCCAACTAAGAGAGAGGCATGCGTTCAACATGAATAGGAAAGGCTCCAAGATTCAGTCCTTAATCGACACAGACGGAGTCACTGCAAACCGGCAAGCCTCCGTCCGGTCTTTATTTCAATTTAAGACTGGTTCTTTTCCACGATAGCAAATATAGCCAACCGTGCCATATGTATCTTCCTATATCTCGCAGGTGACAGGAAATCACCTGACTTCTACCGTGTTAAAGCAGGGCTAAGCACTACACGAGCCTGAGCTACATAGGATTCAGGGTAACAATATCTGGACAAGGATTGGATAACCAATGCAGCAAGTGTTTGCATCCAACACCTAAACTTAATGCAACAATATATATGTAATAATAATACTGTAACTGCATTTTGGAAATTAGGAGGCTTAATATGCTCCGAGGCTTGCCTTTCACAAAGTTGCAAGGACGGTGATCCGGGCACTCAACGGCGACCTCGTCTGGCACTTCTCCTGAAGGCTGCTCCTCCTGAATCTCCGGTGTCGGCTGCTGCTGCTCGCTGGGTTCCTCAAATTCCAGTAGTGTTACTCCCTCCGGTACACCTATTGCATGCTAATGCACGAGATAAATATCATGGATGCATAAGGAATGACATGATGCTCATGATGAATGGATCACAGTAAGTGTTTACGAACGCATTACTGGACACTCGTTTACCGAGTAAGACTAGCCCTATTCAAATCACTTTAAGCATGTATCTAACTTAACTTAAAGAACAAGATCAAATTACCTAACTTGCATAACCTAAGATAAAGATGCTCATCTTTAGTTAAAGGCCTAATACCTAGGAACATTACCACAAACTTAGAAATAGTAAAGGTATACATAATTTAACATTTAAAGTTTCATATGCATACAAGTAGTCCCCTTAATTCAATCACGACAAGAGTTATACAAATCCAAATGACTTGCATGAGGACATTCTAGAAAGCTTATGAAATTCTCTACAAATCATTTATAAACATTAAGGCATGATTCTTACGTTAATCAAATCGAATTCCAGTATACCTAGAATCTGTCCAGAAATGACAGGGTTACTAACTTAATTATTTAATGATGATGCAAAAGCATAATTTGACCAAGCCAAGTTAACCAACATGTTTTGCATACTAGAAAAACACTAGAAAGTATAGTGCCAACTTCTAAATAAATTATTTACTATCCTTTTCACATTTATTTAGTTAATTAGGTGATTAAAGCAATATATAGTAAAACTATTCATAAAATTCTACAAAAATTACAGTAGCTATCTCATGCTTCACATAGACTACCATAAAAATTTCAAAGCCATTGGGCAAGCAGAACTTGCTATACCCAAAATAACAGGTGGCATGCCTATTTTTAGCATAATTAGGAAACCCTAATGAAAAGTGTCAAGCAATAGATTTCACATTTTTCCTAGCATCATTCTATCATAAGAACCTTGCTCACCAAATGTTACCTATACTGGATCTACAGAAAAATTATAAAAATTCACACAAGATCCATCCATTGATAATAGGAAATTCTATAACTCAAAAACTATGCATGCACTAGCTCTGAAATTTTAACCAGAGATTCTACTAAGCAATAATAGATTACCCACAAAATTTCATCATTTTTAGACCACAGAAACTCAAGATAAAATTCAAACAAGTTTGCATGTATCCAAAAACACATTTCAAAGTCCTATTTAATTCATCCAGAATTTCTAAAACATGTGCTCATATAATATTTTTATTAAATACTAGACAATACTAGGAACTCAACAAAATTGGAACCATAGCATTTGGATCTACCAATCTTGAGTTACACATTTTTGAATCATGCACACAATTCTGTGAAAAACAAAATAAACAAAACAAAACAAGAAATCATTTCACTGTTGTTGGGCCGGCCCGAGGACACGGTGGCCCGCGAAGCGCACTAGCGCGGCCCAAGACGCGGTGCAGCCCAGCCAGGCTCTCGCCTAAGCCTCGGCGGCTGACAGCCAGGACCCGCGCGTCAGGGAGAGAAACAGGGGAGGCGGCCTCGGCGACGGTGGAACTCGCCGACGGCGACTCCTCCGGCGAATTGGACAGCACCGGCGTGCTCCCCAAGTTCCCACGTGTCGATTGACCTACAAATCTGAAGCTCTAGCGGTCCTTAAGTGCTCCGGCCACGGAGCTCGGCGACTCGGCCATGGCGCACGGCGGCGCTCGGCCGTGTCCCGACGCGGCTGGACCGGCATTGGTGGTAGCCTTTACACTCAAGCATCTACACGTGATGGAGAAGACTAAATGCGAGCTAAGAAAGGAGGAAGGGAACGGTGCCATGCTGGCCACAGTGAGGTCACCGGCGTGGCCATGGCGCAGAGATGTCAGAATGGTCACAGCGACCATACCCAAGCGCCAATGGCCTGGCTAAGTGGTGGAGAAGGTCGCGAGGAACACCACGGGGCTACGGTGAAGACGTAGCGCGCATTTTCCTAGCGGCGCTCGAGCTCGACGATGGCGAAGCAGGAGCGGCAATGGCGGAGCGACTGCTTGTGGCTGCGCTTGCTGTGGCGAGCGGACAAATGAAAATGGGAGGGCGAGCAGGTCAAGTGGAGGACACCAGTAGTGGCGTCAGGCCAGCCACGGCGCGTGGCCTGCGTGGTCAGGCGACCGGCGACGCGCGTCCCCCACGCATCGGGTGTTTTCTGAAACGGAGATCACTGTAGCTCGCCTGATACATCGATTCAGTGATCCAACGACCGACTGACAGCGTACTTTTGATGATCTATAACTCCCAAACGGTGGCGATCTGGTTCATGGTGTAGTTAACAAAATTAAAGATCCAAGTGAGTACAACAACTTTGTTAATTGGAGCTTGGACTAATTCGGTTAGGATTGGGAGATACAAGCCTCCAAACTGGGATACTCGAAACTGAAAATCGCCAAAAAGACTTAGAAAAATTCTAAGTGTGAATTCAGTATGGAAATCTGACTTGTGGGCCATGTTTGACCATGTTCCACACATTTTCATGAGTTTGTCATAAAACAACTTTTGTTCCTTGATAAATTAGCTACAACTTTTGTAAAGAGTGCACAGCCATGTAAAGTCTCTAAGTTGGACTTTTGAATCAGTCAAACAGTGACACTCCTAGGGTCAATTCAAGTCAAACCTCCACTTGAGGGCATTTTGGTCATTTTGATCTACATGAACAATGTCCCAACAAGTAACCTAAGTATAGTTAAGGTGTAATAGACCATGATTAACCACTTTACCAAATTGTTATACCACTTCTAAAGATCACATGTGATAAAGAAATTAAAACAAGTAATTCATTCATATGTTTCAATTCCATGTTTCACATGTTTCGTGACCTCGTGGTTATTTTATACGTGTCACATTTCTACCATGTTGCCATGTTTCATGGTATAAGAAACTCAGGTTGCATTCACATGTTACACCATTACTATTCACAACACTCAAGTATGAAACATACACAATTGGAAAATGTTGCATATGCATGTTTTAGTAACAAAGGCATGACGAGATAGATGATGCACATGTTTATGAAATGAAATGCGATTAGTGGAAGACAAACACCTAGGGTGTTACACCCTCGACCAACTGGAGGAAGCCCGAGATGTTGCGCTGCTACATTCAGCCAAGTACCAGCAAGACCTACGGCACTATCAGGCCCGGCGCATTCGAAGCCGAGACTTGAAGGTAGGCGACCTGGTGTTGAGGCTAAGACAGAGCAACAAGGGCCATCACAAGCTGACCCCACCGTGGGAAGGACCATACATCATCGCCCAAGTGCTGAAGCCTAGGACCTACAAGCTAGCCAACGAGAAGGGTGAAATCCTCACCAACGCTTGGAACATAGAACAGCTACGTCGCTTTTACCCTTAAATTTCCAAGCATTGTATACATTGTTTCTCGAAATACAATTAAGAAGCGTTCTTTAGTTGTTCTAATTTTTCGAGAAACCCCCCCGAACCCATCATGGGTCTCGGCAATACGATAGCACTGTAAGGGAGACTCGGCTATGCCTCTGCAGAACTGAGCCTCCCTCGGGGGCTAGATGGGGGACTCCCCCCTAAGTCCCACGTACCATTTTTAGTCATTTTTTGAAAAAATTCCTACGCCAAACTCTCTAGCACGCTCTGACAAATCGGTTGTGAAAAACCAAAGGACTAAAAGTTCGTCTCAGGGCCAGAAGGCCGGTAGGGTCATGAGACGGCCTACGCCTCCGGGCTACGGTGCTCCCTCACCACCTTTCACCCAAGGGATGGCTTAGGCTCCAGGGAGGTTTTTTGCAAAGAAATCTGATAAGAGACAACAGAGGGTAGAGGCTCGGAAATCTGACAAGAAAAATGATTAAGAAGCATGAGTACTTTAAAAAAGGCCTCGATGGCCACAAGCGTTACGATACAGAGTTAATCCCTATTCTATTTACATGGCCTCTTGGGCCCAGGTCATGGCTCAGGGCCTCCAACATCAACGGATGGTGGGGGAGGGACCACCTCCTCTTCGAATAGCTTTGCTAGCTCCGTGCTAGGACCCTCTGCCACCTCCATCAGCTTCGCGACCGCCTCGTCGGCCTCCTCGTCATCATCGGGCAGGACATAGCCATTGCTGATGGCTTGGAGGTCAACGCCAATGTAGTGTGAGGCGATGACGGCCAGCGAGCGCTTGACGCCCGTGTGCAGCGCTCCTTAGAGCCGCTCGCGCACTTGGCCGCTCAACGCAATCAGGCGGCTCTCGAGGGAGCTACCCGACTGAACCCCCTCGACCTCCAGGGCCTCGCAGGCGGTACAGGCGGCACCTTTCAGCGCGTCGTGCTCCCCAATCTCGGTCCCAAGCATCGCCTGCACCGCGATAGAAGCCTCGATTGCCCGGGTGACCTCTGCCTCCAACTCTGTGCCAAAGGAAACAGAGTGGGGTTGAGCGCAAAGGAAAACAAGCCAAATAGGGACGGAAGCCTGCGGGACTCACCCTTGGCCTTCTGCTCCCAGCATCGGGCCTTGACCCGAGAGGCCTCGGCTTTCTCTCCCCAGTGCTGGGCCTCGACCTGAGAAGCCTTGTCCTTCTCCTTCAGGCACTGGGCCTCGCCCCGAGAAGCCTTGGCCATCCTAGAAGCCTCTCTCCCCAGCTCTACATCACACCAGGGAGTTAGGGGGCGAACACAAGAAAAGCGAATAAAATGAGGGGAATAGGACTCACCATCGGCCCTTCCCCTCCAGACCACAGCCTCGGTCTGGGAGGCCTCGGCCACCATAAGGGCCTCATCCAAGGCGCCTTTCATCAGCTGGTGCGCACTCTGCTCCGCCCCTAGCTGCCCAGCAAGGACCTTGCCCAAGGCCATCGCTTCTTCAGCCCGGGACCTGAAGGCATCCCGATCACCGGCGACGCGGGTCAGCTCCTCCTCCAACTCCTTGACCCGCGCCGCCAAAGGGGTGACCTGCTCCTGGGCCATGGCCGCCTCGACCTTCGCATCAGCACAACGAAGACGGAGGTCCTCCACCTACGCGCTCTGCGCCGCTAGAAGCTCATTGGCACCGGCAAGCAGGCCCTTCTGCCACTGGAGTTGGTCCCAGACGTCCCTCTCCCGCCGGAGAAAGACCGACTTCCTGAGGGACCTGGTCTCGAACTCCTGGGTAAGCAGAACAGGGGTCATTCACTGCAAGAAAACTCGGAAAAAGGCAACACTACATGAGAAAAGAAAGCACGAACCTGGGTGACTCCGAGCAGATCGTCGGCCACCACGGACAGTGTCGTCCGTAGTGACCGCTCCGCTAGCTGGCGGTATTGCTCGAAGGTGTCCCAGCGCCCACCCTCGGCTGTGTCCTCAAAGGCGAACAGAGGTTCCCCCTCAAGGTCGTCCTAGCTCTGCCATAGGACACGCGGGTGATCCCACCCGCGGGGCTCGGGTCGTACCCGCACGAGGGCCGAGCTTCCCTCGCCCGGGGTCAGAATCAGCTGTTCCACGTCGTCGGCCACCTCGGCGTCGACCACCTCCTGCACCCGGGAAGTATCATCGGAGGAGATCGGATGGACCTCCACCTCCTGGGCGCTCTCCCGCAACAACGGTGGGCCTTAAACCAAGGGTGCCACCGAGGCCTCCGCCGCCTTCATCTCCACTTCCTAGGCCGATGGCCACGCCGCGATCACGTCGGCCTTGGTGGTCCCGGGGGCTCCGGCCTCCGCCATCGTGGGCTCGGTGGTCACAGGGGCTCCGGCACCCACCGCCATGGCCTCGGTGGTCCTAGGCACCTCGGCCTCCGTCGCCTCGGCCTCAGAGACCCTGGAGGTCTCAACCTCGGTGGCCTCGGCAACTAAGGGCACCTCGGCCCCATCCGACTCACGAGCCTCGCCCTCGTGGGGTGGAGGCGCTCCCTCCCCTGTCTGTGTCGGGGTCGCCTCGGCAGCCCCTCCTTGGGTGGCCGGCTCCTTTGGGTCAGCCCTCGCCGACGCCGCGCCACGTTGTAGGGTGACTTGCACCTCCGCCACCCAGTGGGCGGTGGAGCCGAAGTTCACCTTGAGCGCATTAAGGGGCGCCAAGGTAGGCACCTCCGCAGGTCGCTTCCAGCTAAGGACAAAACACTTACAGGGTCAGCACAAGACCGAAGAACGAATGGAAAACGCTGCGGCTCTGCCAAAAATATGCTTACCTCGAGTGGGGATACAACCGCTATGGCACGGCGACCCTCGTCTGCAAAGGCGGTGGCGGTGGTAGAGGCACGGCCTCTGTATCTGTCGGCACTGGCCGGTCCTCGATGGACCCCGACGCCCCCTCGGTCCTCTATGGGGGCAGTTGCGTCACCCCCGCCGCCATCTGCTCCACCGCCGCCATCGAGCCCACTGGGCTGACGGCATGCTTTCCCAGCGCCCGCGCCTCGGGCGTGTCGGCCTCGACCCCGAGGCGGCCGATTGCCGACCCCGGGGCAGCTCCTCCTCCTCCCCCTGGGAGCGCTGGGCTGCTTGCCGACGCCCTGGGCACCGTCTCCCCGATGTCAGGGAGATGGTCCAGGGGACCCCGCCCCACCTCGCCCTCATCATCTCCATCCGAAGCGTCCGTCGATAGCGACGGCGACGGGGACTCCTCCAATGGGAGACCATCTTTCCTTTACTGCCGGCAGCGCTTCTCTAGTTCCTCGCACACGAGGATCTTCTTCGTGCGCTTCGCCACCTTGGTGTCCTTCCGCCTTTTCTGCACCTCGGCGTGCGCCCGGTTGGCCGCCCGCCACCTCGCGTCCTCGGGAATGGGCGGTAGGGAGGCTCGCACGTCCCTCATCCCCTACAGGAACGGCGAACACGGATAAGGGAACAAGAAACAATGAGAAACGTGGAGGCCTCAGGGGCTGCAGCGGCACGTGACTTACCAGTGAGAGGAACCCCCACGACGGGCGCATCGTGAAGGGGGTCAGGCCACTGCCCCTCAGCTTCGCCTCCACCGTCTCCCTCACTCGGCGAAGAATTTCCTCGTTGGAAAGGGCAGAGGCAGACATCCGGATGCCTTCGATCAGCTCATCTGACCTCATCTCGAACAAGCGCCGCCACTGAGTCATCAGCGGCAGCACCCTCCGGTGGTGGAAGGCGGCCACAACCACAGCCGCAGTAAGGCCGCAGTCCTGCAACCTCTCCAGCCCCTCCAGGAGCGGCTGTAGCTTGGGTTGATCCTCCCTCGGGATGCCATACTTCCACCTCTCCGGGTAGCTCCCCACGATCCACCCAGTGTAGGGGGGAAGTCCACCGTCGTCGTTGCAAAGATAGAACTAGCTCGTGTACCATCGGCGATTGGTTGATGCAAGCTAGGCTGGGATGTAGAGGTGCTGACGGTCCTGGCGCACTTGGAGAGTGCAGCCGCCGGCCCTCACCGCCTTCCTCGTGCCCAACGTACCCGTCGGTTTGGTGGTATGCCCCGCCTGAAAGAGGTGGAGCCACAACTCCCAATGGGGAGCAATCCTCAGGTATCCCTCACAGACAGCGACAAAGATGGCCGCCTATGCGATGGAATTGGGGTTGAAGTTGTGGAGCTCCACGCCGTAGTAGTGCGGGAGTGCCCGCATGAACCGGTCTGTCGGAAGGCCGAGGCTGCGCTCGTGAAAAGACATGAAGCTCACGACGTAACCATCGCAAGGCCTTGGCTCTGGCTCGCCCGACGGAGCGATCCACTCCGGCCTGTTGGGGTTGGTAACCGGACGAAGAAGTCTGCCGTCGACGAGCGACTAAAGCATCTCCACGGTGATGTCGGATGGACCCCAAGGGTCCACCTCGATGACAACAATGTCACCGGCCATAAGTGCGATGGAGGGTTCGACTACGGCGGTGAGTCTCTCTCTCTCTCTCTCTCTCTCCGCCTCACCTCTCTCCCTTCTTCCTCCCGGGGCTCTCTGCTCTAGCAACGGCTCAAAGACGGCAAAGCTAATGCAGGCAAGGTAAGGAGGGGAGGGGCGAGGCTCGTTGCGTATTTATGCAGGATGAAGACGAAATGGACGGGCGACGAAATCAGGGAAGTTTTCCTCAGATCCGGCGCGGTTAATCCCGATCTGATTTTACCGCCTAGGTGCCCACCTTTTCCTCGTTAATCGCGGGAATAGTTACGTCTCATCCGCTGACACCACGTCGCGTCCGACCGCTGCAGCGGCAGGTGTCGTTTCGCCTCCACGAGAAAATCGCCTCAAAAGGCACGCCAGCCATTGTCGAGCTGATGGGGGAGATATCCCCCCACCCCATTCCTTTCAGACGAAGGAACTAGGTGTCGAGCCCATTACGGTCTAGGGGTTTGAAGGCTGGGCCCCTAGGGGTTTCGACAGCCGCCCCAAGGCAACAGAGTCAGGGACGACCACGGGCGAGCCCACATGGGGCCGAGGCCCAAGCAAACGAAATGCTTGGGACGCCCTAAGTCATGTCTGAGACCAGCAGGGAGGTCTCCGAATGGGATCCCACTGTAGGGAGGCACCGAGCCATCGAGGCCCAGCGAACGGCCCCAGCACCCACTAGAGAAACCCTCTAGTACTCTTGGAGTGCGTCTCTAGACCGCTAGCTGACCCCCAGCGAACGGGGCATGGGCCTCCACTTGGACTTACCCGATAATAGCTCACCGGAAGTGCCACCGCTCGTGCCCACCGAGGGTAGCCTGGCATATTCCACCCCTCCTTCCGAGCGAAAAGGAAGCGCGAGGGTCATACAAAAAGCCAGGGGAACCCCTGATGGCCCTCTTGCTCCATGCAGAGGCTAAGGGGCTCTTCCTACAACCTTGCTGAGACCCAGCGACCCCGGCTCGCACTCGAGGGGGCTCGGCAAAACAACCCCTCCTTCCAAGCGAAAAGGATGCGCGAGGGTCATACAAAAAGCCAGGGGAACTCCTGACGGCCCTCTTGCTCCATGCAGAGGCTAGCGAGCTCTTCCTGCAGATATGCCGAGACCCCGCGACCCAGACTCGCACCCGACGGGGGCTCGGCAAACAAACCCTCACGCGCAAGGGGTGTACAAAAAGTCGGGAACTCCTGATCGCCCTCTCGCTCCGTGCAGAGGCTCAGGGGCTCTTCCTGCAACTTTGCCGAGACCCAGCGACCCAGGCTCGCACATGAGTGGGCTCAGCAAACAACCCCTCCGTCCGAACGAAAAGGATGTGCGAGGGTCGAACAAAAAAGTCAGGGGGACCCCTGACCGCCCTCTCGCTCTGTGTAGAGGCTCGGGGGCTCCTCCTGCACCCAAGACAAAGACAAGCGACCCAATCCCGCACTTGAAGACTCGAAACAACGCAATAAAGGGCATCGAGCCTGTTACGGTCCAAGGGTTCAAAGGCTGGGCCCCTAAGGGTTTCGACAGCCGCCCTAGGGCAACAGAGTCAAGGACGACTATGGGCGAGCCCATACGGGGCCGAGGCCCAAGCGAGCAAAACGCTTGGGATGCCCTAAGTTGTGTCCGAGACCGGCAGGGAGGTCACCGAATGGGATCCCACCGTAGGAAGGCACCGAGCCACCAGGGCCCAGCGAACGGCCTCGGCACCCACTAGAGAAACCCTCTGGTACTCTTGGAGTGCATCTCTAGACCGCTAGCCGACCCCCAGCGAATGGGGCATGGGCCTCCACTTAGACTTACCCGATAACAGCTCACCGGAAGTGCCACCGCTTGCGCCCACCGAGGGTAGCCTGGCATATTCCACCCCTCCTTCCGAGCGAAAAGGAACCGCGAGGGTCGTACAAAAAGCTAGGGGAACCCCTGACGGACCTCTTGCTCCGTGCAGAGGCTAAGGGGCTCTTCCTGCAACCTTGCCGAGACCCAGCGACCCCGGCTAAGGGGCTCAACAAAAATGATAACATCCCTCGGTAGTGAGAAAAAGACCCTGGAGGAATGAATCCACTCCCCTAGGGCCTCGGGGGCTACACCTGGCAGGTGCGCTCGTGCGCACCTACCGAGGCCTCGAAGTACAAAACACTATTCCACCAGGAGCTACCGCAAGTCAAGCCTCGTCAAAACCTCAAGAAGAGCGCTCACGCTCTCCCTGAGGCTCGGGGGCTACTGTTGGGTACCATGAAATGGGGTACCCTGAACGTTTACTGAAAGAATCACTTAAGCCCTACCAAAGACAAAGCCAAAAGGTAAACTATCAGTTGATCTCCGGCATAGTTCGAGCCCACCGGCTCTCTGCCTCGCATGAGGCCTCGCACGGGAGGCCTCGATGGCCTGCCAAATCTCTGTCTCGCGTGAGGCCTCGCACAGGAGGCCTCGACGAGGAACCAATTCTCCATCTCGCCCGAGGCCCCACGTGTAAAGCTTCAAAACAAGACAGCGATTCTCCGTATCGCTCGAGGCCGGCTCGGCAATAACCCGTTGCTTCTGCCTCGACCAGTCTTTCCGACAGCGCGTCGCGTCCCATTAATGCGCCAACCACTCCCACAATATCAGCCAGATGATGGCTCGACACTACAGAGCGGCCGACGAGACAGGAAGTCGCGTCAACGCCATACCATCCTGGACAGGGTGCGGTGGGGATTACCGGCCACTGTGCTCTAGTGCTATGCCCATGATCAGCGCCTGCACTACACTGTGCCACCTAACCCCCACCCCAGAGACAACGCAACATGGGGAGTCAAGTCTGGGTCGCCATAGCTTCGGAATCAGCGTATGAGACCGACTACTCCCTCCAAGCCTCGGCAATCCACTTCAGGATCTCGGCAACCCTGGGATTCACGTCTGCTGAGCCTCCCACGGTGGCTCGGCCTCGGCACCAACTAAGCCTTGGCCTCTCATGCAGTCAACACATAGTGACCAGCACGTCGACCGCCATGCCCACTTCGAGATAACACTGGAGCTCCCACGACGCATAGGATCAGATGTGACTAGCGCGTCGCCCCAGTACTTCAAGGACGAGACCACTCCATCATCCACGCTGCCATAGTAACAGGCTACAGGGCTTGGACATGCCACCTCCGTCCACACGATGCCGTGTAGCTAGCAAATGTATCACCCTTGTCCCCCCCTTCAACTATAAAAGGGAGGGACCTAGACCGTTTCTAAGGGGGACGGACGATTAGGCCTATGCCCACATGACAAACTCACACATAAACGCACAGGCGAACGCTCGAGCCTCCCTGCCGCTTGAGATCAACATCTCAAGCAATCCACGCCGCCCCACGTAGAGACTTGGGACTAGCTCCCTCTCTCGCCCTGCTTGTAACCCCCTACTACGAGCATTTTGGTGCAAGGAATATAAGATCGATCTCTCAAACTGGATGTAGGGTGCTCATTACCCGAACTAGTATAAACCTTGTGTTTCTTTGCATCACCATCCAGAATTGGGAACACGTAGTACAAATTTACTAGTTGGTTGAGGACTCGCCGGTCCAAAACACCGACAGAGGGGTTGTTTGCTGAGCCCCCTCGAGTGCGAGCCTAGGTCACTGAGTCTCGGCAAGGTTGTAGGAAGAGCCCCCAAGCCTCTACATGGAGCGAGAGGGTGATCAGGAGTTCCCCTGGCTTTTTGTGCGACCTTCATGCATCCTTTTCATTCGGAAGGAGGGGTGGAATATGCCAGGCTACCCTCGGTGGGCGCGAGCGGTGACACTTCTGGTGAGCTGTTATCAGGTAAGTCCAAGTGGAGGCCCATGCCCCATTCAATAGGGGTTGGCTAGCAGTCTAGAGACGCACTCCAAAAGTACTAGAGGGCTTCTTTAGTGGGTCCTAGGGCCGTTCGATTGGCTCCGGGGGCTCGATGCCTCCCTACGGTGGGATCCCATTTAGAGACCTCCCTGCCAGTCTCGGACATGACTTAGGGCATCCCGAGCGATCGCTCGCTCGGGCCTTAGCCATGTACTGGCTCGCCCATAGTTGTCCCTGACTCTGTTGCCCTGGGGCGGCTGTCGAAACCTCTAGGGCCCAGCTTTTGAACCCCTGGACCATAACGGGCTCGGTGCCCCTTATCGTGTTTTTTTATCCTTCGAGTGTGAGCTTGGGTTGCTTGTCTTCATCCTAGGTGCAGGAAGAGCCCCCGACCTCCGCATCGAGCGAGTGGGTGGTCAGGAGTTCCCCTGTCTTTTCGTGCGACCCTCGCGCATCCTTTTCGTTCGGACGGAGGGGTTATTTGCCGAGCCCCCTCCAGTGCGAGCCTGGGTCGCTGGGTCTCGGCAAGGTTGCAGGAAGAGCCCCCGAGCCTCTGCATGGAGCGAGAGGGCGATCAGGAGTTCCCCTAGCTTTTTGTGCGACCCTCGCGCATCCTTTTCGTTCAGAAGGAGGGGTTGTTTGCCGAGCCCCCTCGAGTGCGAGCCTAGGTCGCTGGGTCTCAGCAAGGTTGTAGGAAGAGCCCCCAAGCCTCTGCATGGAGCGAGAGGGCGATTAGGAGTTCCCCTGGCTTTTTGTGCGACCCTCACGCATCCTTTTTGCTCGGAAGGAGGGGTGGAATATGCCAGGCTACCCTCGGTGGGCGCGAGCGGTGACACTTCCAGTGAGCTGTTATTGGGTAAGTCCGAGTGGAGGCCCGTGCCCCATTCGATAGGGGTCGGCTAGTGGTCCAGAGACGCACTCCAAAAGTACCAGAGGGCTTCTCTAGTGGGTCCCAAGGCCGTTCGATTGGTCCCAGGGGCTCGATGCCTCCCTACGGTGGGATCCCATTCGGAGACCTCCCTGCCGGTCTCGGACACAACTTAGGCCGTCCCAAGCGTTTCGCTTGCTTGGGCCTCGGTCACGTACGGGCTCGCCCATAGTCATCCCTAACTCTGTTGTCCTAGGGCGGCTGTCGAAACCCTCGGGGGCCCAGCCTTCGAACCCCTGGACCATAACGGGCTCGGTGCCTAGTTCCTTCATCTAAAAGGAAATGGTTGGGGGATATTCCCCTCCCATCGGCTGACAACGGCAGAAGCGCCTTTTGAGGCGGATTCTTGGGGAGACGAAACGGCGCCTGCCGTCGCTGTGGTCAGATGCGACGTGGTATCAGCGGATGGGACATAACTGTGCGTGCGATTAATAAGGAAAAGGTGGGCACGTGGGCGGTAAAATCGAATCCGGATTAACTGTGCCAGATCTGAGGGAAACTTCCCCGATTTCATCGCTCGTCCGTTTTGCCCCCTTCCTGCATAAATACATGACGAGCCTCACCCCTCTCCTCCTTACCTTGTCTACCTTTGCTTTTGTTGCCCTCGAGCCGTTGCTAGGAACAGAGAGTGCTGGGGAGAAGAAGGGAGAAGGGAGAGGAAGAGAGGGAGAGAGCGAGGCTTACCGCCGTAGTCGCATTCCCCACCGCACTCATGGCCGGCACTATTGTTGTCATTTCGGCGGATCCTTGGGGTCGGTCCGACGTATCCGTGGAGACACTGTAGTCGCTCGTCGATGACGGCCTCCTCCGTCCAGTTACCGACCCCAGCAGATCGGAGTGGATTGCTCTGGGGGGCGAGCCGGTGAGGGCCGGCGACTGCACTCTCCAAGTGCGCCAAGACCGGCAGCACCTCTACATCCCAGCGTAGCCAGAGAAGTAGAGGTATGGCATCCACAACAATGGCGCTAGTATAATAGCTGGTTCTATCTCCACAACAACAATGGCGTACTTCCCCCCTACACCGAGCGGGTCATGGAGAGCCAGCCGGAGAAGTAGAGGTATGGCATCCCGAAGGAGGATCAGTCCAAGCTGCAGCCGCTCCTAGAGGGGCTGGAGAGGCTATGGAGCCACTGTGTTACGACGGCTATGGTCGTGGTTGCCTTCCACCACAAGTGGGTGCTACCGCTGATGGCTCGGCGGCGGCGCCTGTTCGACATGAGACCAGATGAGCCGATCGAGGGCATCCGGATGTCCACCGACACCCTCTCCGACGAGGAGATTCTACGTCGGGTGAGGGAGATAGTGGAGGGGAAGCTGAGGAGCGGCGGTCTGACCCCCATCATGATGCGCCCATTGTGGGAGTACCTTTCCCTAGTAAGTCTCACGCCACTGCAGCCCCCGAGGCCTCCTCGTTCATCACCATTTCCTGTTCCCTTATTTGTGTTCACTGTTCTTGTAGGGGATGAGGGATGTGCGAGCCTCCCCGCCTCCTGTTCCTGAGGATGCAAAGCGACGGGCGGTGAACCGAGCTCACGCCGAGGTGCAGAAGAAGAAGAAGGATGCCGAGGAGGCAAAGCGCACGAGGAAGATCCTTGAGCCCGAGGAGCTGGAGAAGCGCCGCCGGCAGTAGAGGCAGGACGGTCTCCCGGTGGAGGTGTCTCTGTCGCCGTCACTCTCGATGGACTCTTCGGGTGGAGATGATGAGAGCGAGATGGGGCGGGGTCCTCTGGACCATCTCCCCG
This sequence comes from Miscanthus floridulus, assembly GCF_019320115.1. Classification (NCBI taxonomy): domain Eukaryota; kingdom Viridiplantae; phylum Streptophyta; class Magnoliopsida; order Poales; family Poaceae; genus Miscanthus; species Miscanthus floridulus. The sequence goes on from NC_089584.1 coordinate 65,946,896, forward strand.
ATGTCGGGGGGACAGCGCTCGGGGCGTCGACGAGCAGCCCGGCGCTTCTAGGGGGAGGAGGAGAGGACGCCCCAGGGCCGGCGATCGCCCTCCCCGGGGCTGAGGCCGACACACCCGAGGCATAGGCATTAGGGAAGCGCACCGTCAGCCCAGTGGGCTTGATGGTAGAGGTGGAGCAGGTGGCGGTGGGGGCGACGCAACTGCCCCCGCAGAGGATCGAGGGGGCGCCGGAGTCCAGCGAGGACCGGCCGGCACCAGTGGATACAGATGCCGTGACTCCGCCGCCGCCACTGCCTTTGTAGAGGAGGGTCGTCGTGCTGAAGCGGTTGCATCCCTGCTCAAGGTGAGTGTTTCGTCGGTGGAGTTGCAGTACCTCCCGCTCATCCATTGGCTGTATGCTGACCTTGTGAATCTGTACCTCCAGCCGAAAGCGTCATGTGGAAGTGCCCGCCCTAGTGCCATGTAAGGTGCTCAAGGTGAGCGCTAGCTCCACCGCCCAAGGTGAGCGTGGCGTGGCCTTGGCCGGGGCCGACCCGAAGGAGCCTATGCCTCGCGAGGCCGAGGCCCGTGAGTCGGCTGGAGCCGAGGCGCCTTCCGTCGCCAAGGCCACCGAGGGTGAGGCCAAGGCCCCCCAGATTCCTAAGGCTGAGGCGACGGAGGCCGGGGTGCCCAGGACCACCGAGGCCGAGGTGGTAGGGGCCAGAGCCCCTGGAACCACCGAGGCCGAGGTGGCAGAGGCCAGAGCCCCGGGGACCATCGAGGCCAGGGTGGTGGAGATCGGCATGAGCGCAGTGAAGCCGATGGCCCAGGAAGTGGAGATGGGGGCGGGGCAAGCTTCAACACTGCCCCCGATCCCAGGCCCGCCGCCATCGCAGGAGAGCGCCTAGGAAGTGGAGGTCCATTCGATCTCCTCCAACGATACTTCTCAGGAGAAGGAGGTGGTGGATGCCGAGGCGGCCAGCACCGTGGAGCAGCCTGCTCTAACCTTTGGCGAGGGAAGCTCGGCCCTCGTGCGGGTACAACCCGAGCCCCGCGGGTGGCATCACCCGCGTGTCTTGTGGCAGAGCTAGGATGACCCTAAAGGGGAGCCCCTGTTCGCTCTTGAGGATGCGGCCGAGGGGGGCGCTGGGACACCTTCGAGCAATACCACCAGCTGGCGGAGCGGTCGTTGTGGATAGCGCTGTCCATCATGGCTAATGATCTACCCGGGGTCGCCCAGGTTCGCACCTTCTTTTCTCATGTGGTGTCGTCTTTTTCCAAGTTTTCTCGCAGTGAATGACCCCTGTTCTGCCTATCTAGGAGCTCGAGACCCGGTCCCTCAGGAAGTCGCTATTCCTCTGGTGGGAGAGGGGCATCTGGGACCAGCTCCAGCAGCAAAGGGACCTGCTTGCTGGCGCCAATGAGCTTCTGTCAGCGCGGAGCGTGGAGGTGGAGGACCTCTACCTTCGCTATGCCGATGCGAAGGCCGAGGTGGCTACGGTTCGGGAGCAGGCCGCCCCCCTGGTGGCATGGATCAAGGAGCTAGAGGAGGAGCTATCCTGGGCGGCCAATGAGCGGGACACCTTTAGGTCCCAGGCTGAAGAAGCGAAGGCCTCTACCAAGGCCATCGCTGGGCAGCTGGGGACGGAGCAGGGTGCACACCTGCTGATGAAAGGCGCCCTGGCGGAGGCACTCAAGGTGGCCGAGGCCTCCTGGGTCGAGGCCCTAGCTTTGAAGGAATAGGCCAAGGGTGAGTCCCGTTCCCCTTGTTTTATTTGTTTTTCTTGCGTTCGACCTCTAACTCCCTGATGTGACGCAGAGTTGGAGAAGGAGGCTTCCAGGGCAGCCGAGGCCTCTCGAATCGAGGTCCAGCGCTGGAAGGAGAAAGCCGAGGCCTTTCGGGTCGAGGCCCAGTGCTGGAAAGAGAAAACCGAGAGTGAGTCCCATAGGCCTCAGCCCCTGCTTGGCTTATTTTATTTTGCGCTTAACCCCATCCTGCTTGTCTTGGCGTAGGGTTGGAGAAGGAGGCTTCTCGGGTAGCTGAGGCCTCTATCGCAGTACAGGTGGTGCTCGAGGCCGAGATCGAGGAGCACAGCGCACTGCGGAGCGCCGGCCGTACCGCCTACGAGGCCCTGGAGGTCGAGGGAGTTCAGTCGGGCAGCTCCCTTGGGAGTCGCTTGATCGCGGTTAGGAGCCAAGTGCGCGAGCGACTCCGAGGGGCACTACACATGGGCGTCAAGTGCGCCCTGGCCATCGTTGCCTCGCACTACGTCGGTGTTGACCTCGAGGGCGTCAACGATGGCTACGTCCTAGCCGAGGATGACGAGGAGGCCGATGAGGAGGTCACAAAGCTGATGGAGGCGGCTGAGGGCCCCAACACGGCGCTGGCCAAGCTATTCGAAGAGGAGGTGGTCCCTCCCACACCGTCCGCCGACGCTAGAGACCCTAAGACTTGACCTGGGCCCAAGAGGCCATGTAATTAGAATAGGGATTATTTTTGTATCGTAATGCTTGTGGTCGTCGAGGCCTTTTTAAAGTACTCGTGCTTCTTAATCATTTTTATTGTATTTCTGAGCCTCTGCCCTCTGTCTTGTCTCTAAACAAATGTCTTGCAAAAAACTTCCTCGGAGCCTAAGCTGCCCCTTGGGCGAAAGGTGGTGAGGGAGTGCCATAGCCCAGAGGCGTAGGCTGTCTCACAACTCGACCGGCCTTTTGGCCTTGAGACAGACTTTCGGTCCTTAGGTTTTTTACAACCGATTTGTCAGAGCGCGCTAGAGAGTTTGGCGTAGAATTTTTTTCAAAAAACAGCTAAAAATGGTACATGGGACTTAGGGGGGAAGTCCCCCCTTCTAGCCCCCGAGGGAGGCTCGGTTCTGCAGAGGCAGAGCCGAGTTTTGTTCGAGCCCCGTAGTGGGCACCTTTGTAGAGGTAGAGCTGAGTCTCCCTTATAGTGTTATCGTAACGTTGAGCCCTATGGTGGGCTCGGGGGGTTTCTCAAAAAATTAGAACAACTAAAGAATGCTTCTTAATTGTATTTTGAAAAACAATGTATACAATGCTTGGAAATTTAAGGGTAAAAGTGACGTAGTTGTTCTATGTTCCAAGCGTTAGTGAGGATTTCGCCCTTCTCATTGGCTAGCTTGTAGGTCCTGGGCTTCAGCACTTGGGTGACGATGTATGGTCCTTCCCATGGTGGGGTCAACTTGTGGCGGCCCTTGTTGCTCTGCCTCAGCCTCAGCACTAGGTCACCCACCTTCAGGTCTCAGCTTCGAATGCGCTAGGCTTGATAGTGTCGTAGGGCTTGCTGGTACTTGGCCGAGTGTAGCAGCGCAACATCTCGGGCTTCCTCCAGTTGGTTGAGGGCATCTTTGCGGGTGGTGCGGTTGCTTTGCTCGTTGTAGGCTTGTAGCCTCAGGGAACCATATTCCAAGTCAGTGGGGAGGACGACCTCGGCTCCATAGACCAGGAAGAACGGTGTGAACCCCATGGCTCGGCTTGGAGTGTTCCTCAGGCTCTAGATGACCGATGGGAGTTTGACAAGACATTTCTTGCCAAACTTCTTCAACCGGTTGTATATTCTTGGGTTGAGGCCTTGTAGGATCATGCTGTTGGCACGTTCTACTTGGCCGTTTGTCCTAGGGTGTCCTATGGTCGACCAGGCCACACGGATGTGGTGGTCGTCGTAGAATGTCAGGAATTTTCGGCCGGTGAACTGTGTCCCATTGTCGGTGATGATGGTGTTCGGAACCCCGAACCTATGGATGATGTCAGTGAAGAACAGCACCGCTTGCTCGGATTTGATTTGATTGATCGAACGAGCCTCGATCCATTTGGAGAACTTATCGATCGCTACCAGCAGATGGGTGTAGCCTCCAGGGGCCTTCTGCAGAGGCCAACCATGTCGAGCCCCCACACGGCGAATGGCCATGTAATGGGGATGGTTTGGAGGGCATGGGCCGGGAGGTGCGTCTACCGCGCATAGTACTGGCATCCCTCGTAGAAGCGTACGAGCTTGGTGGCATCAGCAACCGTCGTTGGCTAGTAGAATCCTTGGCGAAAGTCATTTCTGATGAGCGTCCAAAGCGCTGCATGGTGCCCGTAGGCTCCTATGTGTAGGTCCCAAAGTAGGGCTTGGCCTGCCTCAGTGGTGATGCATCATTGGAGAACGCCAGATGGACTTCGCCTATACAACTCGCCGTTGCTGAGGACGTAAGTTTTGGCTCGTCGTGCAAGCCATCGGGCTTTGGTCCTGTCTGCGGGAAGCTCTCCTCAAACGAGGCAATCAAGGAATGAGACTCGCCAGTCCATGCCTAGGTTGGCCTCGAGAGGCTCCGTGTTGACTTCCATGACCTCGGGCTCGGCCGAAGGGGTCTTAGTGACAGAGGGGGCCTCGGGCCCTATGGTGGGCTCGACTGGTGGGCTCTCTTCCATCGCCGAGACGTAGTCGATGGAAGGCTTGTGGAGGTCTCTGGTGAAGACGTTCGGGGGGACCAAGGCCCGTGCCGACGCTATCTTTGCAAGTTTGTCCGCGGCCTCATTGAATTTTCACATGATGTGGTTGAGTTCGAGACCGTCGAACTTGTCTTCTAGGCGACGTACCAGCTTGTAGTATGCCTCCATTTTAGGGTCATGGCAGTTCGACTCCTTCATTACTTGATCGACGATGAGCTGTGAATCGCCCCATACGTCGAGACACCGCACTCCAAGTTCGATGGTGATCTACAAGCCGTTGATGAGGGCTTCGTATTCGGCTACATTGTTGGAGGCGGCGAAGTGGAGCTGAACCATGTAGCGCATGTGTATTCCAAGGGGTGAGATGAAGAGCAGACCCACGCCTGCCCTGGTCTTCATCAGGGACCCATCGAAGTACATGGTCCAGCACTCTGCCTGGACTTGAGTAGGTGGCAGTTGGGTGTCGGTCCACTCAACCACAAAATCGGCCAAGACCTGAGACTTGATTGCTTTCCAAGGCGCAAAAGCCAGGGCTTCCCCCATGAGTTCGATGGCCCACTTGGCTATCCTACCTGAGGCCTCCCGATTATGAATTATCTCTCCCAGGGGGAAAGACGACACCACGGTCACCGGGTGGGACTCGAAGTAGTGACGCAGCTTGCGTCGAGCCAAGACTATGGCGTAGATCAGCTTCTGGATGTGGGGGTAGTGTGTTTTGGTCTCGGAGAGCACTTCGCTGATGAAGTAAACAGGTCATTGGATGAGTAGAGCGTGCCCTTCTTCCTTCCTATTGACTACTACGGCCGCACTAACCACTTGGGTCATTGCGGCGATGTAGAGTAAGAGGGTCTCGTCCTCGGCCGGTGGTACTAGGACGGGAGGATTAGTGAGCAGTGCCTTGAGCTTGGCAAGGGCTTCTTCGGCCTCGGTGGTCCAAGAAAAGCGTTCTGATTTTCTCAAGAGACGGTATAGAGGCAAGCCTTTTTCGCCAAGGCGTGAGATGAAGCGGCTTAGGGCCACAAGGCATCCCATAATCCTCTGCACTCCTTTGAGATCTTGGATTGGTCCCATGCTGGTTATGGCCAAGACCTTCTCTGGGTTGGCCTCGATGTCGTGTTCTAAGACTATGAATCCCAAGAGCATGCCTCAGGGGACCCCAAAGACACACTTCTCGAGGTTGAGCTTGATGCCCTTCTCTCTAAAGCATTTGAAGGCTATCTCCAGGTCATCAACGAGATTCCTGGCCTTTCTAGACTTGACCACGATGTTATCCACGTAGGCCTTGACGGTTCGCCCAATGTACTCACCAAAGACCTGGGTCATGCACTGCTAGTATGTGGCCCCTGCATTTCTGAGGCCGAACGGCATAGTCACATAGCAGTACATGCCGGATAGTGTGATAAAAGAAGTCGTGAGCTGGTCAGACTCTTTCATCTTGATTTGATGGTAACCAGAATACGCATCAAGGAAAGATAGGATTTCGCATCCCGCAATGGAGTCAACGATTTGGTCGATTCGAGGTAATGGGAAAGGGACTTTTGGACAGGATTTATTCGAACCGGTGTAGTCTACACACATTCTCCACTTCCCATTTTTCTTCTTGACTAACACAGGGTTAGCTAACCACTCTAGATGGGACACTTCCTTGATGAATCCGACCGCCAAAAGTTTTTGAACCTCCTCGCCGATGGTCCTGCGCTTTTCCTCATCGAATCGGCGTAGGCACTGCTTCACCGGTCTGGAGCCGGCCCGGATGTCCAAGGCGTGCTCGGTGACTTCCCTCGGTATGCCCGGCATGTCCGAGGGACTCCACGTGAATACATCGGCATTCGCACGAAGAAAGTTGATGAGCATGGCTTCCTATTTGATGTTGAGGGTGGCGCTGATCCTTAACTCCTAGTTGTCGGGGCTGGTGGGGTCAACCAGGACGAGCTTGATGGCCTCCATGGGCTCGAAAGTCCCAGCATGACGCTTGGGCTCGGGCAGCTCGCTACCAAGTCGGTCGAGGTTGACAATGAGGGTCTCGGCCTCCACGAGAGCCTCGGCGTACTCGATGCATTCGACGTCGCAGTCGTATGCATGCTCGTATGTGGACTCGATCGTGATGACGCTGTTGGGGCCCGGCATCTTGAGCTTGAGGTAGGTGTAGTTGGGGACTGCCATGAACTTGGCATAGCACAAGTGCCCGAGGATGGCATGGTAGGCCCCCTTGAACCCAACCACCTCGAAGGTGAGGACCTCCTTGCGGTAGTTGGAGGGAGTGCCGAAGCAAACGAGCAAGTCGATGCGCCCGAGGGGTCGCATGCGTTTCCCCGGCACGATGCCGTGGAAAGGCACGGCATCACCCCAGAGCTACGACCGGTCGAGTTCTAGGAGCTCTAGGGTGTTGGCATAGAGGATGTTGAGGAGCACGGCAGCTGAGCTCAGCATGTTCCGGCCTAACTCTCGGACCAAGTCTTGGCAGGTGGTGCCGGAGAGGAAAGCCTAGACAATTTCTGAGTCGCTGATGCTGGGCAACTCGGTGCATTGCTTGGAGAAACACCAGATGAAGTCTCGAAGAGACTCGTCCAGCTTCTGGCGACAACTCTTGAGGTCCCAGGAGTTCCCAGGGCGCACGTATGTGCCCTGAAAATTCTTGACAAAGACCCTCACCAAGTCGCACCAGTCGTGGATTTGTGAGGAAGGGAGGTGTTCGAGCCAGGCTCGCACCGAGTCTAATAGGAACAAGGGGAGGTTGTGGATGATGAGTAGGTCATCGTTCGCGCCACCTAGCTAACAAGCCAAGTGGTAATTGGCCAGCCAAAGCTCGGGGTTGGTCTCGCCACTGTATTTCATGAGGTTGGCCGGTTGGCGAAACCGGGCCGGGAACTGAGCGCCGCGGATGGCCCTGCTAAAGACTCGAGGACTAGGTGGCCTAGGGGAAGGACTGTGGTCCTCCTCGCTATCGTAGCGACCGCCTCAGTGTGGTTGGTACCCTCGGGTGGGCCCCTCGTTGTCATGGCGCCGTCGCCTACCAACCACATTGTGGTTGCCTTGTCCCTCGCGTCGGCCGCCAAGGCGCTCGTGCACCGAAAGGGTTCTGTTGGCCATTGGTGCCCGAGCAGGCTCAGGATGAACCGAGGCCTCTCTCTCCTGCCGAAGCGATGCCATGGGTAGTTCCGAGGCGCCCCCATGCCGTTGAGAGGCAGAGCTCTCAGCCTGCTGCACCGCGGCGGTCTCGAGGAGGTCCCAGAGCTCGCCATGGACCTGTCGCGCGGTCCTGGTAGAGGGCTCGGGCATCGTTCGAAGAAGCATCACCGCTACCGCGATGTTCTGGCTAGCGTGATTGAAGATAGGGGGCTGCTCACCCCCTACGTCGTTGTTGATGCGGTGGTGGATGTTGTGAGCCCTCCGTCGGGCTGCTCCGCGATCACCATGACCCTGCTGCTCTTGCTCGAGAGTGTTTTGGAGCTGCTGTAGAAGGAGTCGGTCTTGTTCGACCTTGGCCTAAAGCTCATGGAGCTGCTCCAAGTCAAGGCATTGATGTTCCTCGAGGGTGAGGTTCTCGTTCCACGCCGTAGGGTGCTCGTTCCATGGAGGTGTGGCGCCGCTCGCCCCCACAGGGGGCGGGGAGTGAAAACCTGTCCCTTCGTCCTCATCGCCCATGCTTGGCATCCTGAGCCCGACATGGAAGCACTCACGAGTGGGGTCGTAAGTGCCTTCGTCATCAGAGTCAGAGAAGCCAAAGCAGTAGTCGCTCACGGCCAGGAAGCTACGCATGGCTTTAGGGTCGCGGAGCCCGAAGAAGTCCGCTCTGGTCCATGCCTCATCCTCCTCTGAGGAGTCAGCGCGGGTGTGGATCGAAGTCATGGTGTCGAAGTCGAGGGCGAAGCGTTGGTGGTGTCCTGAGGGCTCCACGTGAGCAGAAGCGTAGGCGGAAGCATAGGCGGTGGCGGCATTACGCAACCCGAAGGGGTACGGGGACGGTGCCATCGCCGGGCTTGGCTCCGCTGGAGTCGACTCCTCTAGAGGTGGTGGGGCAGAGCTTGATGACAGGGCGTCGCTGCACGCCACCGGCATCTTTCCCTTGTCCAGGCTTAGGCTAGACAGGTCCCCAACCAGGGACCTTATGCCAACAGCTGGGCATGGGATGCCGGCGGCGCGTGGACTTGAGCTTGTGTGGTGTTGGGGTGGTCCCGCCCATGTCGCGCTTGGTGGTTGTGACGAGGGCGGTGGCCCTAGCACTGCCTGTGCTTGGGCTACTGGTGTGTGATGTCGTTGCCGGTCGGTGGGGCTCAGGGTGTGAGGAGTACCATGTCGTACTCAGATCCTAGAGACATGAACTCTAGGCTCCCGAACTAGATCACCGTGCCGAGACACAGCGGTCGTATGAGGTCTGCCATTTGGAACTTATTGGGATGATGAAGCTGACACGCAGTAGTTCCCCTACCTGGCGCGCCAACTGTCGGTGTTTTGGACCGGCTAGCCCTCAACCAACTAGTAAATTTGTACTACGTGTTCCTAATCCCGGATGGTGATGCAAAGAGACACAAGGTTTATACTGGTTCAAGCAATAGGTGCCCTACGTCTAGTCTGAGAGATCGATCTTGTATTCCTTGCACCGAGGTGCTCATAGTAGGGGTTTACAAGCAGGGCGAGAGAGGGAGCTAGTCCCAGGTCTCTATGTGGGGTGGTGTGGTTTGCTTGAGATGTTGATCTCAGGCAGCGGGGAAGCACGTGTGTTCGTCTGAGCGTCTATGCGTGAGTTTGTGAACTCGTGAGCCCATCGTCTATGAGCATAAGTGTCAGCCTAAACATATGCACCCGTTAGTTTGTCGTCCCTAGAAATGGCCCCGGTCTCTCCCTTTTATAGTCGAAGGGGGGATAGGGGTGATACATGTGTTCCCTATATAGTGTCCTATAAGCGGAGGTGGCGTGTCCGAGCCCTGTAGCTTGCTACTATGGTGGCATGGTCGACGGAGCGGTCCTATCCTTGATGTACTGGAGCGACGCACTAGTCACACCTAATCCTGTGCGACGTGGGAGCTCCAGTAATAGCTTGACACAGGCATGGCGAATGATGTGTCGGTCGCTGTGCGCTGATAGTGTGAAAAGCTGAGGCTCAATCAGTGCCGAGGCCAAGCCATCGTGGGGGGCTCAGCGGGCATGAATCCCGAGGCTGCCGAGACTCTGAAGTGGATTGCCAAGGCTCGAAGGGAGCAATTGGTCCTATACACTGATTCCGAGGCAACAGGGACCCGAACTTGACTCCCCGCACTGCGTTGTCCTTGGAGCAGTTGGGGTTAGGCAGCATAGTGCGGTATGGGTGTTAGTTGCGGGCACAGTGCTAAGCACAGCGGCCGGTAACCCCTGCTCTGTCCTATCCCAGACGGCATGGCATCGATGTGACCCTACGTCTTGTCGGCCACTCCGCTATGTCGAGCCGTCGTTCAGCTGATATCGCGGGAGCAGTTGAACGCGTTGATTGGACGTGACACCCTGTCACAGAAGTGGGTCAAGGCAGAGGCGACGGGGTTGTTTGCCGAGCTAGCTTCGAGCGAGGCAGAGAATCAGCAACTCATCCGAGGCCTTTCGGGCAGGGCCTCGGGCGAGTCGGAGAATCGGATCCCTGTCTGAGGCCCTACGTGCGAGGCCTCGAGCAGGGCAGAGAATTGGTTCCCTGTCCGAGGCCCTACGTGCGAGGCCTCGAGCGAGGTAGAGAATTGGTATCCTCGGACGAGGTGGGGGTTAGCCAGTAGTTGTCTCTTGGCTTTGATTTTAAAAGGGTCTAAGCGATTTTTTTGGCTCTTGCTTAGGGGACCCCTTTTTATGTACCCAACACCACCAAGGCTTGCCTGGGCAAGATATAGCCAAGGGTTAGCATTCCATCGGGGCGACATGATCACCAAGGCTCCATCTTTTCTGCTTTTCTAGTCGACTCCATGATCCATCATTGTCCCGATTATGATATATGTAGACGCAATGCAGAAAACATAATTAACCAACAACAACCGCAACTCTAAGAATATGATTACGCCTCTCATTCTAACGAGCTAGCTTTAATGGCTAATGCACTAGGCTATGTATCCATGTTGCCGAATAAGGCATTATTTCCCAACAATTGTTTCCGTTCTACCATCTCAAGGTGTTTTGGCATTTCATTGATTTAATATATATTCGACCTAGGGCTCATTAGCTATCTTAGCAAACTAATTATTATGGAGCTACAAAAATTACAGTGCACCTAATAATGTCAGGAATTTACTGTGAAATTTATAGAGCCAACACTATCACCAATTTGTTACAAAACTTCCTACAAGTTTATATCATAACAATAGTAAGCATCTCAATTTAATTAGATAACTCCTAAAAATACTATGAACTATGCAAACAAAATATACTAGCAAATAGATCATCATTTTAGGAACCTAACAAAATTAATTTCACAATTTTTGGACATACACATGATTTTATATTATTACCAAAGATCAACTCAGAATCTCATTAGAAAATACTAACTAATTTATCCAAAAAGAAAAAGACAAGCGGCCCAACGCTTGTGATTTTGCAAAGGAGCCCTCGAGCTTTTATCTGAACTACAACGGGATCCAATCATTATTCTCCCCTCTCTCTCTAACAATCTCATTTAGCCCCCTGGGTTCTTCTTAATTTCCCCGTGCACATCCCTGAGGCAGGGCGCACGGCGACGCGACGAGCAGCGGCATAGGGTGGCTACGCCGGCCACCTAGGACCGGTGTGGACCCATCTAGCAGGTCGATCACCATCCCTAACCTAAACGACTATGTGGGGTGGCGGTGAGGGGTGGTGGGGCTCACTGGTGAGGGCTGCAACGATGCGTGGCCATCCACGATGGCGGCACGACCATTCTAGTGAGATAGGGCAGCTATAGGCCATACCAGCTAGCGGGTGAGCTTCAGGAGCTTACCGTGGACTCAACCAAAGGGACAGTTGGAGTAGAGGATGGCGGAGGAGGGCTGGCCACCTGCGATCGAGCCATGTGGTGGCGCACTACGGCAGACATGACCGTGACGGCAACACCGGGTAGGGGTAGCAGTTTGGCTGAGGTGCGCAGGATGAAGAGGGAATCGAGGCGAAGCTAATGGCTAGCTGGGCTGGCCTCTAATGTCTTCTACGGGAGTTGCCACCCACATCGGCTGAGCACGACCATAATGACTCGGCGACGAGGAAAATACCAAATTGGAGCTTGGCCGCACTCCAATCATGGCCGAATGGGGTTGGGCGGCTTGGTGGCATAAAGACGAAGCCAGAGACGTGATGAATCGGGCGATGGTGACGTCTCCCTACTGGATTTAATGAACGGCGTCGCATTGGGTGGAAACTATAATACCCCAGGTGTTTGGCTTCCACATTTGCACTTGCATTTCATAAACATGAGTATCATTCATCTATTCATGAGCTTAGATTGTATGAAACATGCTTTTGAAACATTGCAACATATGTTTATATTCCATGTGTGTTTGTTTTATGAAATGAATAGTGTGCAACACTAAAGTGCAACATGTGCAACTCACTCTTGAAACATGTCACATACTTTAGTGAAACATGGTTAGTTAGTACTATGCAACAAACACATGAAACATATGAAACATGGCTTTGAAACAAAAGTAACATTTCACTTGTTCTTCCTTGTTTCAATACATGTGATGCTTGATTTTGGCGTGATCAATGTGTGGTGTGGCTAATTATCCTCTTAAACAACTTAGTTACACTTAGAATGTCATTAGGAACAATGTTCATGTTGACCATATTGCCTAATTATGCTTTCAAGTAATGGTTTGACTTGTATTGACCCTATGACTCTTTTGTTTGACTATTTAAAAAGTATAGCTTAGAGTGTTTGCATGTCTGAGCAACCTAAAGTAAAGTTGTAGCAAATTTTATAAGGAACAAAAGTTATTTTATGACCATCTCATGAAAAGGTGCAGAACATGCTCAAAAAGGGCCCACAAGTCAGTTTTGAGGTCTATATAGAAACTCAGAAATTTTCTAAGTCTTGGAACTGATTTTTAGTTTCATGTGTCGATGTTTGGAACCTTGTATCTCACTAACCAAGCCAAACCAGCTCTAGCTCCAATTGGCAAAGTTGTAGCCCTCACCTAGATCTCCAACTTTGTCAACTACGCCATGAGCTAGATCAACATGGTTTAGGAGTTTGAATGCTGTGAATATACACTATCACGCCCTGAAGGTTTACTGAATCGAGTCTATAGTAACCCGACCGTTTTTAGAATGTCACCGCCGCGTGGCACCGCGCGTCGCCGCCAGCCTAACTGGCCAGGCCACATCGGGCTACCGTGCGCCACATCAAGCCCCAACGCGCGCCTGTGACTCCACCGCGCTCACATTTCATTTTCTGCTACTCCCTTCGCCTCCGCAGCAGCCGCAGCAGACCACCGCCGTCGCCATTGGCTCCACCGAGCTCGCGTGAGCTCGCCGCTTCACCATAGCCAACGCCACTCCAACCACAACTCCACCGTAGTCTCCTTTAGCTCATCCACCTCACCTTTGAGCCAGAGAGTCAAGGTAGAGGCTGCATTTTTGTTTTCGTCGCCGTCTGGACCTCGCCGGTGTTGGAGCTCATCGTGGCCGACCACCACCGAAGCTCTCTCACTCCCCACGAGCCCTAGAAGCTCGTACCGAGCTTAGCCATGCCCTACATGGCCGGACCTCACCGAAGCACCGTCGAGCCGCACCACCGTGCCGCCATGACCGCCGCCATCGTGCTTAGCGCTGGCAATAGGCTGAGCTAGGTAGCTCTATAGGTGCGCAATGTCATGGGGATGCTCGTCGTGTCGTTGGTGTCGCCGAAAAACCTCGCCGTCGGTGAGCTCCGCCGGTCCACGTCGAGCAAGCCGCCTCCTCTGTTTTTTGTCTCACTGTCAAGCGGGCCCGGCTGACCTGCGGGTCCCAGCTGCCAGTGACTGTTAGGAAATAGGATAGCTCATTTATGCAGATTTTGATGTTGTTTTGTAAAATCCATATCTAGAGTTTGGTAGATCCAAATTGGGTGGTTCTAATTTTGTTAGGATCTTGGTGAAGTGTAGTATTTAGGAAAAATATAATATGAGCACTTGCAGTAGAGTTTCTGGAAGAATTAAATTGAAACTTGAAATGTGTTTTTAAATGGATGCAAAATTGTTTAAATTATATCTAGAGTTACTGTGCTCCAAAACTTATGAAATTTGGATGGTGAGCTCTTCTTGATGAGTAGAAGCTCTGGTAAAAATTTCAGAGTCAGTGCATAAATAGTTTTTGAGTTATAGATGTTCCTTTTATAATTAGGTGATCCTTGTGTGAATTTTTATAAATTATCTATGAATCCAATGCTCATGAAATTTGTTGGAGGTTGTCCTAGTACCTTAAGGATGCTAAGAAAAATATAAAATCTGTTGCTTGACACTTTTCACTAGGCTTTCCTATTTATGTTATTTTAAGCCTTTCTGTCTTGTCATTTTTGTGTATGATGTTATACTTGTTCAAATGATGTGAAATTTTTACAGTAGTCTACTTAGAGCATATAGTACCTACTGTAATATTTGTAGATTAAATGGTGCAGTTTTCATATATGTTTATTATTCCTCTTAAATAATTAAATAAATTAAGAAAGGCATTAAAAGAAATGAATTGGTGGTGAACACTTTACTTTATGGTGTTATTTTGATATGTGTGATGAGTTAGTAAAGTTGATTTTGTCCATTTATATGTTTGCCACATAAGTTAATAATTATTTTCTTGCATTATGTCCTTCTAGACAGTTCTGGGAACTTTGCAAAGTTCACCATGATAATTTGGTTTGCTGAGAAAGTGGTGAATACAAAAGTTGTATATAACTTATGTATCTAGCTCCTGTTAAAATTTGGTGGCATTTGGCCTAGTAGGTTAGGAGTTACAGTCGTTCAAACTTGGATCACAGTTTTGCTTGCTCTCTATCTTGTTTGGACCTGATTATGCGGTTCTATAAATTCGACCTGGTAAAGGTTGGAATCATGCCTTGAGGTCTGAAAATTCATTGTAGGAAATTTCATAAGCTTTCCAAATTGTCTTGTTGCCTGTCAATTCGATTTGTGGATCTCCGGTTATGATTAGTTACTGTACCACTGTATAGTTCTTGTTTTGCTGAAATACGAATGTTTGTGTGTATGCTATGTTGTAATGTTCTTGTTGATTGTTTAGGTGCTAGCCTAACCTAAGAACATGCTTAGGTGCAGATGATAGGTCCTTAACTAAAGATGAGCAATTGTACATTAGGTTGTATAAACTTGGTAAGTTAAAGTGATTTGAATAGAGCTTAAGTTAGAATATGCGGACTGCAGTAAGCATGTGCATTCCTCGAGCATCCCTAACTTCGTTCATGTGCATCCATGATATTTATCTCACGCATACATGCAATAGGTGTGCCGAAGGGAGTGACGCTTCTGGAGTTCGAGGGAGCGAACAGGAGGAGGAGCCCGAGGTTCAGGCAATCGACAAAGCAGGCACCGAGGAGGAGTTGCCCGAGTGCCCTTACCATCGCCCATTCTCTTTCCTGAAAGGCAAGCCCCAAAGTATTCTAAGTCTCCCATGTTTTTTACAAATATCTTGAGTATCTTTTGTTGTTGTTGATGCATTAAGTATAGGAATTGGTTGAAACCAATTGTTGCATTATATATCTATCCTTATCCAGATATCGCACTTGAATCCTATTTAAGTTTAGGAACGGGTTAAATGCTTAGCCATGCTTAGTGCGGTAGAAGTCAGGTGATTTCCTGTCACCTGCGAGCTTTAGGATGAGGTGGATCACGGTTGGCTATATTTGCTATCGTGGAAAAGAACCATGTTAATAATGAATGAAGACCGGGCGGAGTCTTGTGTAGGGTTGGACATAGTGACTCCATTTGTGTCGTTTAAGGACTGATATGTTGTACGTCCTCATGTCATGTTGAACGTAGCCTAACACTTAGCTGGCCGGATAAGTCGTTCCGACCGCGAAGCCTAGTAGCTCGACTTAGGCCAGGAACATGAGTAGTGGCGTGCATTCTGGAGGTAGTAAGGATGTGCGGAGAGCCATTGGCGTAAGCCCAAGGCGGGTTAGAGCCCCGATCACCCTTGGCAGAGTGGTTCTCTGAGAATGCCGATCTATTCGGACTCACGACTCCGGAGTTGTGCCAAAGGTGACTTGATTGCGACCCTAACGGGGCAAGCAGGGTTTGTGTTAGGAATACTCCTCTAGCTGGATAGGAATCGATTCGAATCACCGTCTCTCCCGGATAGTGAGAACTTGACTAAACAGCGGCAACATAGATTCAATTAATTTAACGATATGGTTAAATGGAGAATGATGATAATGTTGCCATGATTTATATCTGCTATGGTTAATAATGTTTGCATCTTACTCAAGTGATTGCTTAGTACAGGTGCTAATATAGATGACAGCTTAATGGCTTAAAATCACTGCTGGCTCAGGTTAAAAGTTGATCATTATTACCTATGCTTTCTGCCAAAAAGGAAGTGTCAGCCAGATCCACTAAATTAAGCTATGCATGATCCTTGGTGTCATTTGTTTTGGTTTCCGATGGGTAAGTCTAGCTGAGTACATTCTCGTACTTAGGGTTTATTCCCTCTTGTTGCAGATGACCATCTTTATCAGGGCTTCTGTAAGTACTATCTCCACCCGGTGGGTGACGAAGACTAGATCAAGGGCATGATCTATGTTTATCTTATCCGAATGCTTTTGTGGGATGTGATCAGTAAGCTGGTACTTGTATTTGAACTCGTGTGTGTGAGTTAAACTATTTGCTTCCGCTACTTTACAAGACTTGGTTTGTAATAACTATGACTATGAGGTGTTGTAATATCTGCAAACCATTTGTGAAATGTTATAACGTGTGATGTGTTATGTTTAATTACTGTGATCTTGGTTGTATGCAAGTTGGTTTGAAATCCTTCGTGGTTTCAGTTGACTACCGGGTTGATATGGGCTCAAGTGCGAGAATTTGATCGTTTCGGTGATTGTTTTTGTACTTGTGCTCTTATAAATTGGTCGGTTCTGTGACAGGTGGCACTAGAGCTAGATTCAACACTAAACATGTCATATGGGTATTTAAAAACAAAAGCTTTTGTTGCGAAAAGGGTTTTCCAACTTATAGTTATATATAAGTGTTTCAAAATCTGAAATTTTATAGTGTGCTGGTGATCACATCCCTTGTAGCCCACATAAGGACTTTTAGGTGGCTTATATAATTACTAACTTGGGGTAAAGTGATTGTTTCTATTTCATCATCCATGCGGCGTGCTATTGCCTGGGTGCCATTCGCTTGAATGGTAATGTATGGATCAATTGCCTCTACGCCAAGGTAAGTGTGAGTTGTGAGAGCATGACCGTCCAACTGTCGGTCTAGGAGAGAGTTAGTTGTGGTTACCGGAATATTTACATGTTGCATACATGTACATATGAAGGTACTTAATTGTGGGTATATCTGTCGGGTAGTTTTGGATACCAAAGTATATATATCCGGGGATGTATATATAGAGAGTATCTTAGTTTACTACTTTCATTGTTAGCATTATATCTTGTTGGGTTGGGCTGCAATGAAATTTTCTGCAGGTACGCTAACAATGCACTGTGTAGATCGACTAGTTACCGCTATTCGAGAGAACGTGTGTATGCCACTGTATATTCTGCTAGAACTTAACTTTTCTTAGGTTTGTGAGGACGTATGGAACGTGCATGCATTATATTCACTCATGTCATTCATATTGCAGTACTCCCTCCCTTATAACTTACTTATGCCTACCTTGAAGAATAATCCTCTCACAAGAGTTGCATCCCTTTTGAAAGGCTATGGCCGCGCCTGTGTTTCCTCCTTGTAGCAGCACCTTTTTGGACCAGTTTGGTATACCTACCTTGCTCTGGAGGGTGCTAAGCTCAGTTGGGTACCCGGAGGTGCCCCATTACACGTGGGTGCAGATAGTGCCATTTTGAGATGTGCCATGGTACAATGTGACCTTGGTGGTGCCACAGAACCCCATGAGACCGTTGTGGCGTGGGTGGAGCATCGAGTCTGATGGGCAAAGCCCATGGGAAGCCGCACAAGTTGCTGCCCTTGATGTGCTTATGGACATAACACATAGTTTCGGAGATGAATTAGTGGGTGGACCAGCTGCATCCATTCCCCGAGTGGCTCCTACAGATGTTGAGTGGACTCAAGGAGTTGGCTAGGCCTTGCTATGATGGCCATCTTGAAGCTTTGTCGAGTCAGGCAGGACACACTCTCTAGAGTATTAGAAGAAGCTAGCAAGGCAATGGTAGCCTAGCACAAGTTTAGGTTGCGTCCCTACAAGTATCGCCATAGGGTGGAGGCATGTGGGCAAGCTCAGCTAGAAGTAGATGAGATTCGGGGCATTGCAAATTATCGCCTGCAGCAGTGGGGGCAAGCAGCACGCAAGAGAGATGAGCTTCATAACTAGCTTATGAACCTCACCATAGAGAGAGAGGAGGCAGTACAGGAGTTGGACCGTGTGACCCGTCATAGAGATGTCGCCCTAGAGTTGGTAGAAGAAAGGCATCAGGGATGGATCATGGCTAACCACAATGCTTTTCAAAGGGAGAATGAGCTCCAAGAGCAGCTAGAGGAGCTTCAGGTTGAGTACCATCAACTGAACAACCGCCTATTTCCTATTCCTCACCCCATTCCAAGGTATCCTAATGTGGGTGGACCTCAAGTGATTGAGGCCAATGAAGAAGAAGAGGATGTGTAGATGGATGTCAATGCAGCTGAACATACAAATGAAGAGGAAGAGGAAGAGAAAGATCCTGAAGAAGTCCAAGGCATCTCCGATGTGGATAGTGACCACTTTGATGAGTAGTTAGCTAGCAAGTCTCACTAGTTTAAGCTTTTGTAGCCAATTGTGTAATGGACTAAGTACTGTGGTAGATGTTGGATGTACCTTTTAATTCGAACTTGGCATGTAATGTACCTTAATCTACTCCCTTCGGGATGCTTATCTTAGTTGGTGAATTTTAAAACTTGTCATGTTGGAATGCACTGCGTATGGCGCTAGTAATCTAATTGATGATGTGGTGATTGGAGAATGAATTATTGCCTCTGTTTTATTGTATGAATTTTACATTCTCTCCAGTAAATTCAGTTTGGCATAATTACATTGTTCCTCTCCAATGTGCTAACATTACCAATAATTGCTGGTTGCGTGTTGTTGCAGATGCCTCGCACTCATTCCACTGGTGCGGCTAGTGATGATGATGGTCTCCCACTGCCACCACCACCCACACTAGCGGAATTGATGGCAATTCTTGCTGAAGGACAGCGCACTATGGCTGAGGCTCTCTGCACGATTGCAAATCATGATGGTCGTGGTGCACGCCAAGGATAGGAACCAAATCAGTATAGCGACTTCAAAGATTTCCTCAACACTAAACCACCAATTTTCAAGGAGGCTGAGGAGCCCCTCCAAGCTGATGAGTGGCTAAACACTCTTGAGCAGAAATTCCATCTGCTTCGCTTGACAGAAGTGCTGAAGACTAAATATGCTTCTCACCAACTGCATGGGCCAGGTGGTATTTGGTGGAGTCATTATCGGTCCACTATGCCCGCTAATGCCCAAATCACTTGGGATCAGTTCAAGTCTGCTTTCAGGGGAAATTATATTCCTCCTGGTCTCATGGCAATCAAGCATATGGAGTTCATGAAGCTAACACAGGGGAACAAGAGCTTGAATGAATACCTATAGGCCTTTAATAACCTTGCAAGGTATGCTACTGAGTTTGTTAACACTGATGCCAAGAAGATCGCTAGTTTCAAGCGGGGACTTAGCCCCAAATTGTTGAAGACTATGGGAAATTGTAAGTGTGCTCATTTTAATGAGTTTGTTAGTGATGCTTTATCTCAAGAGAATAACAATGCTATATATGTTGCTTCAAAGAATCGCAAGAGAGCCTATGAGGCGGGTGCCTCACAATCTAAGGCTCCAGTCACACATAAGGCTCCATTCCATCCTCCGGCATCAGCTGCTAAGTTCCACCCACCGCAGAAGAAGAATCTAGGCAAGACTGGATTTCGCAAGGCTTTTACAGTTGCTCTTCCAAAGGGCACTACTAGTCAAGGCAGCTCTAAGGTTCCTCCAAGCAACATGCCATGCTAGAACTACAACAAGACAGGTCACTGGGCAAGGGAGTGTCCTTATCCTAAGAAGAATAACTACCAAGGTGGCCGTTAGGGGTAGGTGAACTACACTAATATTGCTGATATTCCTTCAGGAGAGGTAGTAACTACTAGTAAGTTTTTGGTTGATCAACACCCTACAGTTGTACTATTTGATTCAGGTGCTTCGCATTCTTTTATTAGTCCCGCATTTGCACCCAAGTTTAAGCAGAAAACATACACTGTTGAGGGTGAGGGTTATTGTATTAAGGCTGCTAGTGGTACTATCCCAACCAAGCTAGTTGTCGGGGGTGTGCAACTTGAGGTAGAGGGACAAAGTTATCAGGTGGATCTGGTAGTTTTACCAGGGCTAGGTATCGATGTGATATTGGGAATGAACTGGATGAGCAGTCATAGGGTGCTTATTGATACATCGACTAGAGTAGTCATGCTCAGAGACCCTAGTAATCAGGAAGGTTTTCTTGTGCAACTAACTAGGGACATCAATCTCTCTTGTGCGGCAAATGCGGTGCAAGCAAAGGCTATTGCAGATATCCCAGTAGTGTGTGATTTTCCTGATGTTTTTCCTTATGATTTGCCCAGATTGCCCCCGGATCGAGACGTGGAGTTCAAGATACAGTCGCTTCCTGGTACAGCGCCCATATCTAGAATACCTTATAGAATGCCTCCCAATGAACTAGCCGAACTTAAGACCCAGTTGAATGAACTTCTAAAGAAAGGCCTTATCCGTCCTAGTTCATCTCCGTGGGGGTGTCCAGCTATCTTTGTGAAGAAGAAGGATCAATCACTACGCATGTGTGTAGATTATAGGCCTTTGAATGCAGTCACAATCAAGAATAAGTACCCTCTGCCATGTATAGATATCTTATTCGATCAGTTGTCTAAAGCAAAAGTCTTTTCCAAGATTGATTTGAGATCTGGTTATCATCAAATCAAAATTTGGCCTGAGGATGTTCCAAAAACTACATTCTCTACAAGATACGGTCTGTATGAGTATCTTATTATGTCTTTTGGATTGACCAATGCCCCCGAACATTTTATGTATCTGATGAATTTGGTGTTTATGCCCGAGTTGGACAAATTTGTGGTGGTATTTATAGATGATATCTTGGTCTATTATGAGAATGAAGAAGATCATGTTGAACATTTGCGAGTGGTTCTCACTAGATTGCGTGAACACAAGCTTGATGCAAAGTTTAGCAAGTGTGAATTCTGGCTTTGTGAGGTACCTTTTCTCGGGCATGTGTTGTCCGATGGTGGAATTATGGTGGATCCCACCAAGGTGCAAGAAGTGTTGGACTAGAAGGCTCTAATCTCGGTGCATGAGGTTCAGAGTTTTCTGGAGTTGGCTGGCTATTATCGTCGCTTCATCCCAGATTTCTCTAAAATAGCCAAGCCTATGACTCGGTTGCTGCAAAAAGACATGAGGTTTGTCTGGACTTCTGAGTGTGATGTGGCTTTTCACACCCTGCGAACCCTTCTAACTTCGGCTCCGGTTTTAGCTCAACCGGATATCGAGAAACCTTTTGATGTGTTTTGTGATGCATTAGGCACAGGTTTAGGAGGTGTTCTTATGCAGGAAGATAGAGTCATTGCTTATACCTCTCACCAACTTTGGAAGCATGAGGTGAACTATCCTACGCATGACTTAGAACTCGCTACATTTGTTCATGCTTTGAAGGCCTGGAGACATTATTTGCTTGGCAATGTATGCCACATCTATACTGATCATAAAAGTCTTAAGTACATCTTCACTCAACCTAAGTTGAATATGCATCAGAGAAGATGGCTCGAGTTGATCAAGGATTATAACCTCCAAGTGCACTATCATCCTGGCAAGGCAAACGTCGTTGCGGATGCCTTAAGCAGGAAATCTCATTGCCACTCTTTGGTTGAAAGTGACCTCCATTTGTCAAAACTCCTACATCCTGCAATCCTTCACAACATCACTGTCAGTTGTACTCTACAGAGTCGAATTATTGAGCTATAGAAGATAGATCCAGGTGTGTTCCACATCAAGCGCAATATGAAAGAGCAAGAAACCAAGCATTTTCGGGTAGATGAGAATGACGTGTTATGGTTTAAGGATAGGTTAGTGGTTCCGAAGGATAGAGAGCTTAGAAATCAAATCATATCCGAAGCACATTCCTCGAAATTATCTATTCATCCTGGTAGTAGTAAAATGTATCATGATTTGAAGCCTCGCTTTTGGTGGACCAAGATGAAGAAGGAGATAGCCGCTTATGTGGCTAGGTGTGACACGTGTTGTTGAGTTAAAGCTATACACATGAAGGCTGGATTGCTTCAGCCACTCTCTATTCTAAGTTGGAAATGGGAGGAAATAAGTATGGATTTTATTGTTGGACTCCCTACTACTCAGAGGAATTTTAACTCTATTTGGGTGATTGTAGACCGTCTGACCAAGTCTGCACACTTCATTCCTGTCCGCATAGATTTCCGTCCAACTGACTATGCGGAGTTGTACTTCAATCAGATAGTCTGACTTCATGGGATACCTTGCACTATTGTCTCTGATAGAAGACCATAGTTCACTGCTCGCTTTTGGGAGCACTTACACAGATTATTGGGAACTAAGTTAGTAAGAAGCTCTGCCTATCATCCGCAAACTAATGGGCAAACTGAGCGAGTGAATCAAATCTTAGAAGATATGTTGAGAGCGTGTGTCATCTCGTCTAAGGGTTCATGGGAAAAGTGGTTGCCCCTAGCTGAATTATCTTATAATAATAGTTATCAAGAGAGTATCAAGATGGCACCATTTGAAGCTTTGTACGGCCGAAAGTGTAGAACCCCGTTGAATTGGATTGAAGCCAATGAAAGGAGATATTATGGAATTGATTTTGTTCAAGAAGCCAAAGAACAAGTCCGTACTATCCAAACCCATATGGCTACAGCTCAAGCTAGGCAAAAAAGTTATGCTGATCGTCATAGAAAACCTATCGAGTTCGAAGTTGGAGACTTCGTTTATCTGAAAGTCTCACCCATGAAGAGTGTCCAATGCTTTGGTGTGAAGCGAAAGCTTGCGCCGAGATATGTCGGTCCATTTCAAATTATAGGACAGAGTGGTAAGGTAGCATACAAGATCCAATTACCTCCTGAGATGAGTGCTATCTTCAATGTCTTTCACGTATCTCAGTTGAAGAAATGTCTTTGCGTCCCTGAAGAGAGAGTTCCACTAGGGGATATCGAGTTAGAATCTGATTTGACTTTTGAAGAAAAATCGGTTCGAGTAATTGACACTCGTGAGCGAGTGACTCAGAGTCGGGTGGTCAAGTTTTACAAGGCCATGTGGAGTAATTAGGGTAGTGAACACGATGCAACTTGGGAAAGAGAAGATTATTTGAGGGAAGGTTATAAGGAATTCTATCAACAATGGTACGCTTGTCAAATCTTGGGACGAGATTTTTATAAGGGGGAAGGGATGTAACACCCCAGGTGTTTGGCTTCCACATTTGCACTTGCATTTCATAAACATGAGCATCATTCATCCATTCATGAGCTTAGATTGTATGAAACATGCTTTTGAAACATTGCAACATATGTTTATATTCTATGTGTGTTTGTTTTATGAAATGAATAGTGTGCAACACTCAAGTGCAACATGTGCAACTCACTCTTGAAACATGTCACATACTTTAGTGAAACATGGTTAGTTAGTACAATGCAACAAACTCATGAAACATATGAAACATGGCTTTGAAACAAAAGTAACATTTCACTTGTTCTTCCTTGTTTCAATACATGTGATGCTTGATTTTGGTGTGATCAACGTGTGGTGTGGCTAATTATCCTCTTAAACAACTTAGTTACACTTAGAATGTCATTAGGAACAATGTTCATGTTGACCATATTGCCTAATTATGCTTTCAAGTAATGGTTTGACTTGTATTGACCCTAGGACTCTTTTGTTTGACTATTTAAAAAGTACAGCTTAGATTGTTTGCATGTCCGAGAAACCTAAAGTAAAGTTGTAGCAAATTTTATAAGGAACAAAAGTTATTTATGACCATCTCATGAAAAGGTGCAGAACATGCTCAAAAAGGGCCCACAAGTCAGTTTTGAGGTCTATTTAGAAACTCAGAAATTTTCTAAGTCTTGGAACTGATTTTTAGTTTCATGTGTCGATGTTTGGAACCTTGTATCTCACTAAGCAGGCTGAACCAACTCTAGCTCCAATTGGTAAAGTTGTAGCCCTCACCTAGATCTCCAACTTTGTCAACTATGCCATGAGCTAGATCAGCACGGTTTAGAAGTTTGAACGCAATGAATGTACGCTGTCAAGCCCTGAAGGTTTACTGAATCGAGTCTACAGTAACCTGACCGTTTTTAGAATGTCACCGCCGCGAGGCACCGTGCATCGATGCCGGCCTGACTGGCCAGGCCACGTTGGGCTGCTGCATGCCACATCAAGCCCCATCGTGCGCCTGTGACTCCACCGTGCTCACATTTCATTTTCTGCTCCTAACTTCGCCACCGCAGCAGCCGCAGCAGACCACCGCCGTCGCCATTGGCTCCGCCGAGCCCGCATGAGCTCGCCGCTGCACCACAGCCAATGCCACTCCAACCACAACTCCACCATAGTCTCCTTTAGCTCGTCCACCTCACTGTTGAGCCGGAGAGTCAAGGTAGAGGCTGCATTTTTGTTTCCACCGCCGTCCGGACCTCGCAGGAGTTGGAGCTCACCGTGGCCGACCACCATCGGAGCCCTCTCACTCCCTTTTCTACCCTCCATTAGTTTCCCCACGAGCCCTAGAAGCTCGTACCAAGCTTAGCCACGCCCTACATGGCCGGACCTCACTAGAGCACCATCGAGCCGCACCACCGTGCTGCCATGACCGCCACCACCGTGCTTAGCGCTGTAGGTGCGTAATGTCATGGGGATGCTCGGTGTGTCATTGGTGTCGCCGAAAAACCTCGCCATTGGTGAGCTCCACCGGTCCACGTCGAGCAAGCCGCCTCCTCTGTTTTTCGTCTCACTATCAAGCGGGCCCGCCTGACCTACGGTCCCAGCTGCCAGTGACTGTTAGAAAATAGGATAGCTCATTTATGTAGATTTTGATGCAGTTTTGTAAAATCCATATCTAGAGTTGGTAGATCCAAATTGGGTTGTTCTAATTTTGTTAGGATCTTGGTGAAGTGTAGTATTTAGGAAAAATATAATATGAGCACTTGTAGTAGAGTTTCTGGAAGAATTAAATTGAAACTTGAAATGTGTTTTTAAATGGATGCAAACTTGTTTAAATTATATCTAGAGTTCCTATGCTCCAAAAATTATGAAATTTGGATGGTGAGCTCTTCTTGATGAGTAGAAGCTTTGGTAAATATTTCAGAGTTAGTGCATGAATAGTTTTTGAGTTATAGATTTTCCTTTTATAATTAGGTGATCCTTGTGTGAATTTTTATAAATGATCTATGAATCCAATGCTCATGAAATTTATTAGAGGTTGTACTAGTACCTTAAGGATGCTAAGAAAAATATAAAATCTGTTGCTTGACACTTTTCACTAGGGTTTCCTATTTATGTTATTTTAAGCCTTTCTGCCTTGTCATTTTTGTGTAGGATGTTATACTTGTTCAAATGATGTGACATTTTTATAGTAGTCTACTTAGAGCATATAGTACCTACTGTAAGTTTTGTAGATTAAATGGTGTAGTTTTCATATATGTTTATTATTCCTCTTAAATAATTAAATAAATTAAGAAAGGCATTAAAAGAAATGAATTGGTGGTGAACTTTTTACTTTCTGGTGTTATTTTGATATGTGTGATGAGTTAGTAAAGTTGGTTTTGTCGATTTATATGTTTGCCACATAAGTTAATAATTATTTTCTTGCATTATGTCCTTCTGGACAGTTCTGGGAACTTTGCAAAGTTCACCATGATAATTTGGTTTGCTGAGAAAGTGGTGAATACAAAAGTTGTAGATAACTTATGTATCTAGCTCCTGTTAACATTTGGTGGTATTTGGCCTAGTAGTTTAGGAGTTACTGTCGTTCAAAGTTGGATCATAGTTTTGCTTGCTCTCTGTCTTATTTGGACCTGATTATGTGGTTCTGTAAATTTGAACTTGTAAAGTTCGGAATCGTGCCTTGAGGTCTGAAAATTAATTGTAGGAAATTTCATAAGCTTTCCAAATTGTCTTTTTGCCTATCATTTCGATTTGTGGATCTCCAGTTATGATCAGTTTACTATACCGCTGTATAGTTCCTGTTTTGCTAAAATACGAATATTTGTGTGTATGCTATGTTGCAATGTTCTTGTTGATTGTTTAGGTGCTAGCCTAACCTGAGAACATGCTTAGGTGCAGGTGCTAGGTCCTTAACTGAAGATGAGCAATTGTGCATTAGGTTGTATAAACTTGGTAAGTTAAAGTGATTTGAATAGAGCTTAAGTTAGAATATGCGGACTGCAGTAAGCATGTGCATTCCCCGAGCATCTCTAACTTTGTTCATGTGCATCCATGATATTTATCTTGCGCATACATGCAATAGGTGTGCTGGAGGGAGTGACGCTTCTGGAGTTCGAGGGAGCGAGCCAGGAGGAGGAGCCTGAGGTTCAGGCAATCGACGAAGCAGCCGCCGAGGAGGAGTTACCCGAGTGCCCTGACCACCGCCCATTCTCTTTCCTGAAAGGCAAGCCCCAGAGCATTCTAAGTCTCCCATGTTTTTACAAATATCTTGAGTATCTTTTGTTGTTGATGATGCCTTAAGTATAGGAATTGGTTGGAACCAATTGTTGAATTATATATATATCCTTATCCAGATATCGCACTTGAATCCGATTTAAGTTCAGGAAAGGGTTAAATACTTAGCCATGCTTAGTGCGGTAGAAGTCAGGTGATTTCCTATCACCTGTGAGCTTTAGGATGAGGTGGATCACGGTTGGCTATATTTGCTATCATGGAAAAGAACCATGTTAATAATGAATGAAGACCGGGTGGAGTCTTGTGTAGGGTTGGACATAGTGACTCTGTCTATGTCGTTTAAGGACCGATACGCTATACGTCCTCATGTCATGTTGAACGTAGCCTAACACTTAGCTGGCCGGATAAGTCGTTCCGACCGCGAAGCCTAGTAGCTCGACTCAGGCTAGGAACACGAGCAGTGGCGCGCATTCTGGAGGTAGTAAGGATGTGCGGAGAGCCCTTGGCATAAGCCCTAGGCGAGTTAGAGTCCCGATCACCCTTAGCAGAGTGGTTCTCTAAGAATGCCGATCTATTCGGACTCATTACTCCGGAGTTGTGCCAAAGGTGACTTGATTGCGACCCTGACGAGGGAAGCAGGGTTTGTGTTAGGAATACCCCTCCAGCTGGATAGGAATCGATTCGAATCGCCGTCTCTCTCGGACAGTGAGAACTTGACTGAGCAGCGGCAACGTAGATTCAATTAATTTAATGATATGGTTAAATGGAGAATGATGATAATGTTGCCATGATTTATATCTGCTATGGTTAATAATGTTTGCATCTTACTCAAGTGATTGCTTAGTACATGTAACAGAACCGACCAATTTATAAGAGCACAAGTACAAAAGCAATCACCGAAGTGATCAAACCGTCATACTTGAACCCATATAAACCCGGTAGTCAACTGAAACCACGAAGGATTTCAAACCAACTTGCATACAACCAAGATCACAGTAATTCAACATAACAAGCCACATGTTACATCCATTTCCCAAGTAGTTCATAAGTACCACATACATCAGAGTACACATAGTTATTATAAAACGAGTTCACAAATAGCGGAAGCAAAGTAGTTTAACACCATCACACACCCTTAGTTCAAATACAAGCCAGTACCATAGTCATATCCAGCAAAAGCAGTAAGATAAGATAACCTAGATGATCATGCCCATGATCTAGTCTTCATCCCCCGCAGGGTGGAGACAATACTTGCAGTAGCCGTTATATAGCACGTCATCTGCAACAAGGGGGAAATAAACCCTGAGTACGAGAAGGTACTCAGCTAGACTTACCCATCATAAACCAGAAATAAATGACACCAAGGATTATGCAAGGCTTTATCGGTGGATCTAGCTTGACAATCATTTTGCAAAAATGCTTTAGTGATACGAGAGCATAATTTGCTTTATGAATAAGCAACAATTTAACAATATTAACCTATCAACTAGATTAGCACCTGTACTAGAGCAAGCAATTGATTAACTCCAAACATTAGTAACCATATCCGGTATAATGTTGTATCATCATCATCAATTTAACCATCAAGTTCAATTAAGTGCATCTACGTTGCCGCTGCTCAGTCAAGTTCTCACTATCCGGGAGAGACGGCGATTCGAATCGATTCCTATCCAGCTGGAGGGGTATTCCTAACACAAACCCAGGCATACCTTGCGAAGGCAGCCTTAGGTCACCTTTGGTACATCTCAGGAATCGCGGCTCCGAGCAGCGCCGCACCCTCAGGGAGTCCACTCTGCCAGGTGGTCAATCTCACCTCGGACTTACGCCAATAGCTCCCCACACATCCTTACTACCGCCAGGGTGCGCACTTTCACTTCTCGGTCTTCCGGCCTGAGTTGAGCTACTCGGCTTCGCGGTCGGAACGAGTTATCCGGCCAACTAAGTGATAGGCATGCGTTCAACATGACATGAGGACGTACAGCGAATCGGTCCTTAACCGACACAGACGGGGATAGATCCACAACCAAGACCTCCTTGCCTTGTTGCTTCTCTATCGACCTCCCGCCCGGTCACAATTCATTATTAACACATGGTTATTCTCCACGATAGTGATTATAGCCAACCGTGATCAGACATTTTTCTAATATGCAGGTGACAGGAAATCACCCGACTTTTACCGGTCTAAGCATGGCTAAGCTTTGATTCGCTCCTGGACCTAAATAGGATTCAGGGTATGTATACTGGCCAAGGAATAGGTATATATGCAACAAGTGTTCGCATCCAATTCCTATCACTTAATGCATCAATAAATAAAGATACTCAAAGTAACCATTTTGAAAACATAGGAGTCTTAGAATGCTTCGGGGCTTGCCTTTCAGAAAAGATGAAGGTTGGTGATCGGGGCACTCAAGAACTTCTTCGTTGACTCCTTCGGGGGCCTGCACCTCCTGCTCCTGAGCTTGCTGCTGCTCCTCCGGAAGTACTGGCTCGAATTCCAGAAGCGTAACTCCCTCCGGAACACCTATTGCATGCATATGCATAGTAAGAATCGTGCATGCACAAGAGATGGAAGATGATGATGAAATGTATAGCCATGTATGAATGGACGCATGAAAGACATAATGATGCAAGATTAACATTGATTTTTACCGAGTAGGTGCATATCTCTTTTGGAAAACAAGAATGGCACACTCACCAAGTTCTAATAACCTAAGATAAAGTTGTTCATCTTCGGTAAGAGGTCTAACACCTGCAACTAACAATTTATCTTAAATTAGCCTAGCATCTAAATCATCACATCAACTCATATAAAGCAAACCAGTCAGTTACTGCACTCAATAGTTTTCAGGCTGTAAACAGCAGCTACAAGTTTGATCCATAACTGGAGTTCTACAGATCCAAATACCATGATTTAAGACTTTCTGGAAAGCTTATAAAATTGTCTACAACCTTGTTATTAACCATTTTCCCAGCAAACCAATTTATCATGGGGAACTTTCTAAAGTTCCCAGAATTAGCCAGAAAGACACAACGTAAGAAATAATTATTAACTTACATTGTAAACATACCAACGGACAAGACCAACTTTACTAACTCATCATACAGGTTGAAAGAACACCAGAAAACATAGTGTCCATTCCTAACTAAATTATTCTCCTGCCTTTAATAATTTATTTAGATACTTAGGTTAAATAATAAACACATATCCAAAGTGTACATAAAATTCCACAAAAATTACAGTAGCATATACATGACTCCAATAGGCTACTACATAAATTTCACATCAATTGAACAAGTATCTCATCCTACACAAAAATGACAAGGCATAAAGGCTTAAAATGGCATAAATAGGAAACCTTAGTGAAAAGTGTCAAGCAACAGATTTCATATTTTTCCTAGCATACTTAAGGTACTAGGACATTCTCCAATAAATTTCATAGTGATTAGATTCATAAATAAATTACTAAAATTCACACAAGAATTGCCCAATGATAAAAGGAAAATCTATAACTCAAAAACCATACATGCAATGACTCTAAAATTTTTACCAGAGATTCTACTCATCAAGAATAGCTCACCCACAAAATTTCATAATTTTTGGAGCAAAGGAACTCTAGATATAATTTAAACAAGTTTGCATGTATTTAAAAACACATTTTAAGTTCCTATTTAATTCATCCAAAATTTATACAACATGTGCTCATGTCCTATTTTTCTTAAATACTACACTTCATTGTGACTCTACCAAAATTTACCTCACTCCATTTGGATCTACCACTGAGGAGATACAAAAATCACAAAATAGCATAAAAATCTGCATTTAAACTCAAATCTAAAACTGTAAAAGCCATTGACAGGCAGGTCCCGCGGGGTCAATGGACCCACTGGCCAGTCGCAGCCGAAACAGGGGAGGTCGTTGACCGGCCACCGCTCAACGACGGCGAGGATTCCGGCGAAGGGGGTGGCACCAACATGCTCAGCACACTGCCCCGCGCCGATGGGAGTAGAAAACGGGCTCCCTAGCTACAGAGGAGGAGGTCGCCGTCGGCAATGGTGCTTGCGGCGGCGCTGCGCAAGGTACGCCGGCCAACTTCGGCCATGGTGGACTGTCCTAAGCCAGGCGTGAGCATCAAGAGTTCGCAAAGACACGAGGGATGGGAGAGAAAGGAAAGAGGGAGCTCCGGTGGTGGTTGGCCACGGCGGGCTCACCTCCGATGAGGTTGCGACGGCGCGGGAATGCCGAAAGCGGCCTCACCAGAGGTTGACTGGCTGCGTGGATGCGACAACGAGCAAGAGGAGGTCGCGGCGGAGCTTGGAGCTAGCTGGCGACAGCGTTTTTGCAGTGGCGCGAGAGCGAGGTAACGGCGGAGGCTCGGCCGGCAATGGCGAGCGGCTATGGCTCGGTTCGGCGCGAACTGACGAGGCCAGACGCGCATGGCGAAGCAAATAGGTGAGCTGAGGGGCGCGTGGTGTCTTCACGGCAGCAATGGCCTGACGAGCTAGGGCAGCGCCGGTGTACGGCCTCCACTTGGCGCGCGTGGCCAGACGGCGGTCGGCCACGACGGCCTGAACCCAAAACCCTGTAGCTCCGATTCAGTCGAACCTCAACGCCTGACAGCGCGATTTGGAGTCGATGGATCTCCGAATCCTTTGGTAATTAGCGCAAACCTCCTAAACGAAAGTTGAAGTACTATGTACCAGCTACAAAACTCCTTTAGAGATCAAAGTCTAATTCACAATGGATAGAGAGTAAAATCAAGCCAAAGTCGAGCCTGCAAAACTGGAAATCAGCCCTTAGACTTAGAAAATTTCTAAGTGTAGAATCAGCCCCAATTCTGACTTGTGGGCCATGTTTGAGACTGTTCCACACATTTTCATGACTTGACCTCTAAACAAAGTTTGTTCCATATAAAATTTGCTACCACTTTGCTTTAGGTTGCTCAGACATGCAAACACTCTAAGTTGTACTTTTTAAATAGTCAAAGATAAGAGCTCTAGGGTCAACACAAGTCAAACTATTACTTAGAAGTGTAATTAGGTAAGATGGTCAACATGAACATTGTTGCTAAAGACATTCTAAGTGTAGCTAAGTTGTTTAAGAGGACATTTGGCACACATTTGCATAGACCACACATGAGCACACACAAATGCTAGCATAAACCAAGCAGTTCAAATAGAAACACACATGAAATGATAATATTCATAATGATATGATGCTTATGAATGAGATGATGATGCTCATGCTCATGTGATGCAAGTGTTTTAGTACAACCATAACACTGGGGTGTTACAGCCCTCCCCCCTTATAAAAATCTCGCCCCGAGATTTGAAAAGCGTACCATTTTGAATAAAAGGTAGGATATACATCCTTCAAATAATCTTCCCGCTCCCACGTTGCATCGCTCTCACTACCCTGGTTACTCCACATAACCTTGTAGAACTTGACCACACGATTCCAGGTTACTCTTTCTCTCGTGTCGATAACCGCACTGGTCTTTCTTCATAGGATAAATCTGATTTCAACTTGACATCTCGAAGTGAAACTCTTTCCTCGGGAACACGGAGACATTTCTTCAATTGAGATACATGAAACACATTGAAGATAGCTCTCATCTCATAAGGTAACTCTATCTTGTAAGCTACATTCCCACTCCTCTCTATAATCGGATATGGACCTACATACCTCGGTGCAAGCTTTCTTTTTACTCCAAATCATTGCACACCTTTCATCGGTGATACCTTCAGATAAACGTGATCACCCACTTCAAACTCAATGGGCTTCCTTCTTTTATCAGCATAGCTTTTCTGCCTAGCTTGAGCGGCTTTCATATGTTTTTGGATAGTACGGACTTGTTGTTCAGCCTCTTCGATGAAATCAATGCCGTAGTATCTCCTTTCTCCAGATTCAACCCAGTTCAAAGGAGTTCTACACTTGCGACCATACAACGCCTCGAACGGGGCCATCTTGATGCTTTCTTGATAACTATTATTATAGGAAAATTCAGCCAAGGGTAACCACTTATCCCATGAACCTTTGGATGATATGACACAAGCTCTTAACATGTCTTCCAATATTTGATTCACCCGCTCCGTCTGTCTGGAGGTTTGGGGATGATAAGTAGAACTTCTAACTAAGTTGGTCCCTATCATCTTATGCAGTTGTTCCCAAAAACGAGCGGTGAACTGAGGTCCTCTGTCAGATACAATGGTTCTAGGAACACCATGGAGACGTACTATCTGGTTAAAATATAGCTCAGCATAGTCACTTGGCCGATAGTCAACCCTAACTGGTATGAAATGAGCAGACTTTGTTAAACGATCCACTATCACCCATATGGAATTAAAATTCTTTTGGGTAGGGGGAAGTCCAACAATAAAATCCATACTAATCTCTTCCCACTTCCATCCTGGTATAGACAATGGTTGGAGAAGTCCAGCAGGCTTCATGTGAATTGCTTTGACTCTACAACAATTGTCGCACCTTGCAACATAAGCTGCGATTTCTTTCTTCATCTTTGTCCACCAAAAGCGAGATTTCAAATCTTGATACATTTTACTGCTTCCTGGGTGGATAGATAACTTGGATGAGTGAGCTTCTTCTAAGATTTGGTTTCTAAGCTCTTTGTCCTTCGGTACTACCAGTCTGTCCTTAAACCATAGAACACCCTTCTCATCAATGCGAAAGTGGTTTGTCTCTTGTTCCTTCATCTTTCTTTTGATGTGGAACACACCCACATCGGTTTTCTGAAGCTCGATGATCTTACTTTCTAGAGAGCAACTAAGGGTAATACTGTGCAACACAGCAGGATGTAACAGATGCGCCAAATGATAATCTGCCTCCAAGAGAGAATTACAGTGAGATTTCCTACTCAAAGCATCGGCAACAACATTTGCTTTACCCGGATGATAATGAACTTCTAAGTTATAATCTTTAATCAACTCTAGCCATCTTCTTTGTCTCATGTTCAATTCTGGTTGAGTGAATATATACTTGAGACTTTTATGATCGGTATAAATATGGCACACGTTACTGAGCAAGTAATGCCTCCAAATCTTCAAAGCATGCACAACCGCAGCTAACTCAAGATCATGAGTTGGATAATTAGCTTCATGCTTCCTTAGCTGACGTGAGGCATAGGCGATAACTCGACCTTCCTGCATAAGGACACATCCTAAACCGGTACCTGATGCGTCACAAAACACATCAAAAGGTTTCTCGATGTCAGGTTGTGCCAACACAGGAGCTGATGTCAACAAGGTCCTCAAAGTGCAAAAAGCAGTCTCACACTCTGGAGTCCAAACAAACTTCACATCTTTTTGAAGCAACCTGGTCATGGGCTTGGCTACCTTAGAGAAATCTGGGATGAATCGACGATAATACCCAGCCAAACCAAGGAAACTTCTGATCTCATGTACTGAAGTTGGTGCTTTCCAATTCATGACTTCTTGCACCTTAGACGGATCAACCGAAATCCCTTCATCGGACAACACATGACCTAAGAAAGGTACTTTCTTAAGCCAAAACTCACATTTACTAAACTTGGCATAAAGCTTATGCTCTCGTAGCCTAGATAAAACAACTCTCAGATGCTCGGCATGTTCTTCAGCATTTACATAAAAGATTAAGATGTCATCAATGAAGACAACTACAAATTTGTCCAGTTCTTCCATGAACACAGAATTCATCAGATATACGAAGTATGCAGGAGCATTGGTCAGGCCGAAAGACATAACCAGATACTCATACAACCCGTATCTGGTGGAGAAAGCGGTCTTAGGCACATCCTCCGGTCTAATCTTTATCTGATGATAACCAGATCTCAAATCAATTTTAGAGAATACCTTTGCCTTAGACAACTGATCAAACAAAATATCAATGCGGGGCAATGGGTACTTGTTCTTGATTGTCACCGCATTGAGTGGACGATAATCCACACACATGTGCAATGACTTGTCCTTCTTCTTCACAAATATAGCAGGACAACTCCAGGGAGAAGCACTAGGTCGGATAAGACCTTTCTCTAATAGATCTTGTAACTGTACTTTAAGCTCTGCTAACTCATTAGGCGGCATCCTATAAGGCCTTCTAGAAATAGGTGCAGTGCCCGGCACTAACTCGATCTTGAATTCAATATCTCAATCCGGCGGTAAACCAGGTAGATCATCAGGAAAAACATCTAGAAATTCACACACTACTGGGACGTCCTCAATTCTCGGGGTCTGGATAGCGTTAGCAGTGTTGTGGAGTTCTAGCTCTCTAGGAAGTGGCACAAGGAAGGCTTCATTGCTGATAGGATCCCTCAACATAACGACCCTAGTGGAAGTATCAATGAACACTCCATGACCGCTCATCCACTTCATTCCCAAGATTACATCTATCCCTAATCCTGGTAGGACTACCACATCGGCCATAAACACTCATCCCTCTATTTCAATCCTTACCCCCAGCACTATTTGATTGGTCGAAATATTACTTCCAGCTGCACTAATGCAATAACTACCCGTGGATACTGTAATTACCTTCTGATTGTATTTTGATGCAAAAGCTGGACTCATAAATGAATGCGAAGCACCAGAATCAAATAGTACAACTGCCGGATGGTGATTCACAAGAAACTTACCCGCGGTGACCACCTCTCCTGAGGGTATCTCGGTCACGTTGGTGTAGTTAACATGTCCTTGACAAGCACTAGAATTCCCTTGCTTCTGATTGTTCTTCTGAGGATACGGACAATTCTTGGACCAATGACCTGTCCTGCCACAATTCCAGCAGGGCCTATTAGCTGGCGGAACAAAAGAATTTCTAGGTCCTGTGGTACCCTTTGGAAGAGGTACAGTGAATGCCTTCTTGAACCCAGTCTTTGCCTGATTCTTCTTTTGTGGCGGCCGGTACCGAACGGCTGTAGTTGGTGGGCGAAACTGAGTCTTCGCTACTGGAGCTCTAGCCTGAGAGACACCTGCCTCAAAGACCCTCTTGCGACTTTTGGAAGCAGCATAGACATTATCGTTATTCTCTTGAGTAAGAGCATCACTTACGAACTCATTGAAAGTGATACTTTTGTTGTTCCCCATGGACTTCATCAGTTTGGGACTAAGCCCTCTCTTAAAGCTGGCGATTTTCTTTGCTTCTAAATCAACGAATTCTGGAGCATACCTTGCCAGATGGTTGAAGGCATGAAGATATTCAGTGAGTGTCTTGGTGCCCTGCACCAACTTCATAAACTCATTGTGCTTGATGGCCATCAACCCAGGAGGAATATAATGACTCTTGAAAGCCTCCTGGAATCGATTCCAAGTAATCTGGGCATTTTCTGGTAGGGTGGACCGATAATGTCGCCACCATATACCTGCTGGTCCTTGTAGCTGATGCGAAGCATACTCCGCCTTCATCTGCTCTGTCACCATGAGCAAACGGAACTTGTGCTCAAGCGTGTTTAGCCACTCTTTTGCTTGGAGCGGCTCTTCAGCTTCCTTGAAGACGGGTGGCTTGGTATCTTGGAATTCCTTGAAATCACTAAACTGGTTGGGCTCTAGCCCCTGACGTTGATTGCGGCCTTGGGCTTGATGCTGGGCCATGGTACGCATAGCATCACCCAACGCACGCTGACCTTCCACGAGCATGGCCAACAGATCAGACGGCGTGGGCGAAGGTGGCGGTGGAAGATCATCATCGCCACTACCCCCACCACGGCCTGAACATAGATTGCGCGACATCTGCAGAAGCGCATTTGTGAGTAATGATGGACGATGTCAGATATAA
Organism: Miscanthus floridulus; assembly: GCF_019320115.1. Taxonomy (NCBI): domain Eukaryota; kingdom Viridiplantae; phylum Streptophyta; class Magnoliopsida; order Poales; family Poaceae; genus Miscanthus; species Miscanthus floridulus. Next base: position 65,982,927 of record NC_089584.1, read on the forward strand.
TGCAGACGGATTGTAGAATTATGCCAAACTGAACTTATTGGAGAGATTAATTTCATACAATAAACAGAGGCACAATAATTCATCCTCATAACATCGCCATAACTTTACTCCGCACATTCATGCGATGCAGCCGCTCATATGCCAAATTTTTGATCAACTTCAAGTTTTAGAAATTTCATCTAAGTATAACGAGACTGCTCCAGGGCGGTAGTGGTAGTGCGGCCATCAGTAGTAGCATGGCAACTTGGGTGCGAGAGGATTACCTTACAGGATGAGAAACTATAATGGAATAATTAGATAAGGGAGGGAGTGATGCAAAAATGTAATGGCATGAGTAAACATGATGCATGCACGTTCCGTACGTCCTCACGAATCTTAAGAAATTTAACATTCTAGCGACATAGACGGTGGCATACATACGTTCTCTCATATACGTATCTAGTCGAGCTACACATTGCGTTGTTAGTGTACCTGCAGAAAATTTCATTGCAGCCCATCCCAACAAAAGAAATAAGTACGCAATGAAAGCAGTAAACTAAGATACTCTCCATATATACATCCCCGGATATATATACTTCGGTATCCAAAGCTACCCGATGGATACACCCACAATTAAGTTCCTTCATATGTACATGTGTGCAACATGTAAACATTCCGGTAACCATAACTAACTCTCCCCTAGACCGACAGTTGGACGGTCATGCTCTCACAACTCACTTTACCTAGGCGTAGAGGCAATTGGTCCATACATTACCACCCAAGCGGATGGCATCCATACAATAGCACGCCGTATGGACGACGAAATAAAATGAAAGCCATTACCCCCCCAAAAGTCATTACTTAAATAAGCCACCTGAAAGTCCTTATTTGGGCATAGAGGATATGACAACTGGCACACCTAGATAAAATTTCAGATTTGAACACCTATATATGTAGCTATAAGTTGTCAAAACTGATTTTTACAAACAAAAGCTTTTGTTTTAAATACACATATGACATGTTTAATGTTGAATCTAGCTCTGATGCCAGCTGTAACAGAACCGACCAATTTATAAGAGCACAAGTACAAAAGCAATCACCGGAGTGATCAAACCGTCATACTTGAACCCATATAAACCCGGTAGTCAACTGAAACCACGAAGGATTTCAAACCAACTTGCATACAACCAAGATCACAGTAATTCAACATAACAAGCCACATGTTACATCCATTTCCCAAGTAGTTCATAAGTACCACATACATCAGAGTACACATAGTTATTACAAAACGAGTTCACAAATAGCGGAAGCAAAGTAGTTTAACACCATCACACACCCTTAGTTCAAATACAAGCCAGTACCATAGTCATATCCAGCAAAAGAAGTAAGATAAGATAACCTAGATGATCATGACCATGATCTAGTCTTCATCCCCCGCAGGGTGGAGACAATACTTGCAGTAGCCGTTATATAGCACGTCATCTGCAACAAGGGGGAAATAAACCCTGAGTACGAGAAGGTACTCAGCTAGACTTACCCGTCGTAAACCAGAAATAAATGACACCAAGGATTATGCAAGGCTTTATCGGTGGATCTAGCTTGACAATCATTTTGCAAAAATGCTTTAGTGATACGAGAGCATAATTTGCTTTATGAATAAGCAGCAATTTAATAATATTAACCTATCAACTAGATTAGCACCTGTACTAGAGCAAGCAATTGATTAACTCCAAACATTAGTAACCATATCCGGTATAATGTTGTATCATCATCATCAATTTAACCATCAAGTTCAATTAAGTGCATCTACGTTGCCGCTGCTCAGTCAAGTTCTCACTATCCGGGAGAGACGGCGATTCGAATCGATTCCTATCCAGCTGGAGGGGTATTCCTAACACAAACCCAGGCATACCTCGCGAAGGCAGCCTTAGGTCACCTTTGGTACATCTCAGGAATCGCGGCTCCAAGCAGCGCCGCACCCTCAGGGAGTCCACTCTGCCAGGTGGTCAATCTCACCTCGGACTTACGCCAATAGCTCCCCACACATCCTTACTACCGCCAGGGTGTGCACTTTCACTTCTCGGTCTTCCGGCCTGAGTTGAGCTACTCGGCTTCGCGGTCGGAACGAGTTATCCGGCCAACTAAGTGATAGGC